>NC_043714.1:37285471-37290298 GCF_006229205.1 Suricata suricatta
CCTCTCTCTCCCTCCCTCTCTCTCTCTCTCCCTCCCTCTCTCTCTCTCTCTCTCTCACTCTCTCTCTCCCTATCTCTCTCACTCTCTCTCTCCCTATCTCTCTCTCTCTCAGTAATTGGGGATGCCTTTTACTGCATTCCCAGAACCAAGAACTCTTAATGGATTCTTGTTCTTCACAGCCTTTTTCACTTTTATTTCTTGCTATTTGGCTTCTAGAAGAAGTTGGCTTTTTCAACCTTGTTAGTCCCCAGATTACCAAGCTCTCTATCACTTTATATTTTTGCTTATGAAAAATAAGCAAAAAGCCAGTTCTTGCCCGACTGCATCTTAATTTTGTAGTTCTTCAGTAGAAACAGTGAGGAACAATTTCCAGGCATCACTCAGGGAACAATTAAGTCTGTAATAAGTAGAACTCACCAACGTATATAAATTCTCCATTACAATAGAATTTCATTCCTCTTTCACTAGAGTGAAACCTGTGATGGTAAACAGGTTAGAGGGAGTTATCTTCTTCCACCGCAGGCTGACCAAGGTTAAGGTTTGTTGGGGGATAATTTCCATTCTAGCCAATTGGAAGGGAAAGATAATGCAGCTTTCAGCAAAGGAGATTTTTAATGTTCAAGTCTGTAAGTGACACACACTACTTCCATTCATATCCTATTGACATTACTCAGTTATATATTTGAATTGAGACTAGCAAAAATAGTTTAACTCTGTGCCAAGAAGAGAAAGGAGAATTTGGATTTTGGTGAGTAGGTTGTAGTCTGTGCTACGTATCTATTTTTTGAAGTTTTCATTTAAATCTAGTTAGCAGTGTATTGTTAGTTTCAGGTCTACAGTTTAGCGACTCAGCACTTTCATACAACACCTGGTGCTCATCACAAGTGCACTCTTTAGTCCCCATCACCTTTCCCACCCTCCCTCCTGCTCACCCACCCTCTTTGACCATCAGTTTGTTCTCTATAGTTAAGAGTCTGTTTCTTGGTTTGCCTCTCTTTCTTGGCTCCCCCTTTTCTCATTTGTTTTCTTTCCTAAATTCTACATATATCTGCCACATATTTAAATCCAATAAAAATAATAAGATTTGAAAGATGTGTTGTGGATTAAGTCAAATAGTGCATATAATGTAGTAAGCATAAGAGTATTAGTAAATGGTAGTAGTATATACTGCTTTCAGAAGGAGAGAAGCACTAGAACTCAAAGTTAGGCTCTTTTGTTACTTATCTCATGCTTTTTAAAACAAAATTTAAAGTGTCTGAGATTCAACATTCTGCCAGTACTTTGCCTACAACCCCAACCTATCTGAACAAACAGCGCATGATTTTCACATTTATAGATAATACTGTCTAATAGTGTGGTTTAATTGAGTATTGATAGTACTTGATAAAAATGAATGTTACAGAGAACAAATAATTGGGAAATTTAATTACGAGCAATTGTATCCTTGATAATTTATTTGAAAGATTTTTGTGTTCTTTACTGATATCTAAAGGGAATAAGTCAAAGACATTTTTACCCATTGCTTTAAAACTGAGTTTTCTGGAATAAATTATTCCTGAAGTTTGTAGATAGCCCTTTTGATTTTTTAGGACTTCATCATAATTATTTTCTTTCTTTGCAGCAGGCATTTTGGAGATCAAAGATGGGTAGAAAAGATGCCCCCACTATAAAACTTCCTGTTGATCAGTACAGAAAGCAAATTGGTAAGCAATGAATTCCCTTTGATACATTCCTGTGAATTAAGATAAAGAAAAAAGCAATTATGTGTGATATTAAGAAAATAACTTTTCCTTAATACACATGATACACAGAATATGAATAATGAAGGGCCATATAGATTTTAAAGAGCAAAAAATAAGTGCAGTCCTTCTTACCAATGAAGAAATATGTTTTGTGTACTTGTGATTTTCCAAAGCTCTTATAATTTTTATTAATTTAATAAAAGCAAAAATACATTTATTATCTTTAAGAATAGGTGCTCTTATATAGTAAATATTTTAATACTATTCATCTGTTAAATCATTTCTTTTTATCCATCTATAAAATTTTTATTTTGTTGATTGAATGGCAGCAATTTGATAAGCCTGAAATTCTTCTTTAAAATTTTACTTTAGTAAAATGGTGGCCTAGAGAAAAGTCCACTCATCAACATAAAAATAATAACAGGAAGCTTATCTGTTTTAGAGTGTGCTCTCAGTGCAGGATTTTCTACCCATTCTTTTCTATTTTTTTTTAAATGTTTATTCATTTTCGCGCGCGAGAGACAGAACATGAATGGGGGAGGGGCAGAGACAGAGAGGGAGACACAGAATCTGAAAAAGGCTCCAGACTCCAGGCTCTGAGCTGTCAGCACAGAGCCTGATGCGGGGCTCAAACTCAGGAATGGTGAGATCATGACCTGAACCGAAGTCAGACGCTTAACCTTAACAAACTGAGCCACCCAGGCGCTCCTCTATCTGTTCTTTTCAAGGTTATGTGGAATATTTATAAAAAACTACCTACATGTGAAGTCACAAACCAAGTTCACTCAATTTTAAAGAATTGTATCCTACAACTAGAACTTTGAACAAAGTGTAGTAAATTAGAAATCATTTAGAAACTAAAAGGTAACTTCTCCCTTCCCATCCAGTACTTTCTCTTTTTACATGTTCCTACTCGTTCCCACCCATTCCTACTTCTTTGGAAATAAAAAAAGTAATAATTAATGAAAAATCTCTTCTAAATATCTGAAGGATAAATAGAGAAGTTCAAAGAGAAGTCAGAAAATAAGTAGATATTATTGATACCAAAAGTGTAAATACCTACTTTATAAATGTGATATATAAGGTGCACTCCATGAAGTTATTTCTATAAAACAAAAGAGATGCAAAATGAAAAAGAATATTTAGAATATATATATAACCAATGAAAAATTTATATATAGAAAAATAAAGTCCTACTATAACTATATAAAGCCCTTTGGAAACCCAACAATAAAATGGTACAAAACTTGAAGAGGCAATTCATGAAAGAAGAAATATATATAGATAAAAATAATAACAAAACAAACTACTATTACAATCAAAACTGAAATCAAAAGAGTCCTGTGAGGAGTGCCTGGGTGGCTCAGTTGGTTAAGCATCAGACTTTGGCTTGAGTCAAGATTTCATAGGTTCGTTGGTTCGAGCCCCGTGTTGGGCTCTGTTTTGACAGCTCGGAGCCTGGAGCCTACTTTGGATTGTGTTTCCTTCTCGCTCTGCCCCTGCCCTGGTTGTGGTCAGTCTCCATCTCTCTCTCTCTCTCTCTCTCTCTCTCTCTCTCTCTCTCTCTCTCAGATAAACAACAACAACAAAAAAGAGCCCTGTGAAATGATATAACCCATCTAACTGATAGCTAAAAACAAATTTAAAAACAGTATTTCTAACTAGATTAAAGTCTTCACTTATAGAATGTGAAGAAATAGTGTGGATATCTATGTGTTTAAAAGAAGGACTGACTTATCAGATTGAAATCTGATCAAATGGGATGTGCCAACCACTAGAGAAAACTTATATGGTGGCTCAATTCACAATCAAAGTCTTAAATAAACAATTCTTAGAATCTTGACAAGTGTATATACTCATGTAACCAGAAATGCCAACTTTAATAAAAACATTTCCATTTTCTCAGGTAATTCTTCAAATCTGCTTCCAGTCATTCCCTATCCACTTCCGTATGCAGCTACTGTTTTGATTTCTATCACCATAGATTAATTTTTCCTACCAAAAAGTAAAAGGCCTGCTAAGCCCTTTATTGAAATTGAATTTTATCTAATGATCAGTTTTGGAGAATAGATGTTAAAAATTCAGTCTTCTGTTTTATAAACATGGCATATCTTTCATTTTATTTAATTCTATTCTTATTTGTTAGAGCCGAGGAAGAATGAGACGCACAGTGTAATTGTGAGGCCTCAACCTATGCTTATACTACATTGTTCAGAGGGTGCAGCGATATGCATTATGTTCCCCACACAACATCCTCTTTCCTGTGTTACTTTCTCTTGAAAATATAAGCTGCCCAAGATCCACCTGTCTCTCAAGGTTCTTGGGAGATCCATGGGAAGTGCTAGACCAGTTTGTAAACCAGAATGTTGCATGGATATGGATTATCCTGTATGTACTTTGGAAATACAGTAATCATAATCAAACACCATTAAAAGTAAAATAGTGAGAGTATACTTTTTTTCACTCTTTTTAAGGATAATGCCCTGTAGTCTTAAGATTCTCAAATATACGCTATAGAATATTGTAACACATATATATTTTTTTTGTAAAGACAAAGAAATGAAATAGAAAAGATATTGACTAGTTAATTAATACAAACCAATTAATTAAGATTAATAATTAAAAAGATTAACTAATTCAAGGATTTTCTCAAGGAAGGATTTTCTGATATTTTGATTCAGAATTAGTATCATAAGCCTGCGCTCATGTGATAGATCTATCACTGGCACTGTCTCCCTTAAATGGAGTCATATGCAGATGTTTCCCACATCTTATCAAAAATGTGAAAGGGAATAAAGCACCCAAAATTATCTAATATTTCAGTGTCGGTGAAAAAAAGTATAAATAGCAAATCAAATGAGTATCATAGTAGGTCTTGATAACATTACTTTTTTAAAATATGAAAGTTATTAGTAAGCTGAGTTAATTCCCAGTTGATAAACATTCATAAAGAATAGTGGCATTATATAATTTTAATGTCCTCCTTTATTAAATCTCATTGATATAAGTTTTTTTCTGTTTATTTATTTATTTTTTTAACATATGCAATTATTTTCCATCATTTACACTACAGTAGTTACAATTA
>NC_043714.1:37290398-37355599 GCF_006229205.1 Suricata suricatta
AGAGAGAGAGAGAGAGAGAGAGAGAGAGAGAGAGAGGGAGAGAGAGAGAGAGCGAGCACGCGAGCTGATTGGGATTGCCCGCTCTCACCAGAACTTCTTGTTTGAGATCACAGAGGCAGCCAGTACTGGGTGGAAACAGAGAAGGGGCCGGGGTTCTGTAGTACAGAAAATGAGCAGATGCGAGATGTCTAGAAAAGAAATTGCAGTGTCACATGGAACTAGCTAGAAATGGTAAGAAGGTTACTAAAATCTGAGGGAATTATATTCACAAGGAAACCAACTTTGTCTAAAAAAAAAGTATGTGAATGAAAATCAATTCTTGGACTTCTAAAGTTAAACTAGCAGATTGCAGCCCCCAAGGAAGGCAAACTCTGTAGATTTGTGAGATCCTCTTCATATGTGACCTGAAAGGAGAACCACATAGAAGGGAGAGCCATAGAAAAAACTGGACAAGAGAATTTCTCTAAAAAGACCATAATTAACATCCAAGCAAGAAATTTCTGCCGGTCTGCTGGGCTTTCTCTGTGGCCTCCTGCACCCTCGTGCAAAGCAGGTTTCATGGTCATGCTGGGTCAGTGATCTCTTGTTTCCCATTCTCCCCTTTCTAAATGGGAGTAATTATAAGAGATATGACGCAGTTATCCTCTGCTTCACCATTAGGAAAATTTCATAGTCAGTAAACTTCAATGAGCCACCTTCCACCCAAGAAGGAGAACTGTGCATTGGCTTGAGATCCTTGACGTTGTGTGGGAGGCAGTGACCAGGGAACTTTAGGATCACCCTACTGAAGAGGAAGGAGAGAGGATGTGTGTGGCTACTGCATGACCAGAAGCGTGGACTACAGGAAAAATTGCTGATGGCTTACTAAAATGTATGTTCACCTTTGTTTTTATTTTTGTTTTTCTGAGCTCAGTTGACAATTTTCCAGCCTCCTTTACTGATAGCTGTGTGTATGTGACTGAGCTTCAGCCAACAAAACCCAAAAAACTTAGTGTTTTCTACTTCTAGAACTAATCTATAAAAACTTTCCATGTGTTCTCATTCCTTTGGCTGAAAAGGAGATGGCCCCCAGAGTGCTGCTGGAAATAATCTGACAAAGAGCACAGAACCTATGACATTCTGGATCCTGAATGACTGCGTGAAGGAAAGCTATTCAAGTAACGTATCTTCTTCTTTCACATTGCTGTGACAACAGGAAAACTTGCAGCATTTGAGCCTCTATACATTTTATATTTGTTTGTTTCAGTAGGTAGTATCATCCTAACTAAAACAAGTATGTATAGATGTCTTCACATCAATTATTGAACTGTAATCTTCCTAAAGAGCATTATTACAGTTCTCAAATGCCAAATGCTTTTGAAATGTGTTCATATCAAACTGTATTGTGTGTTTATATACATGGTCACATGGAGCATCATAACAGTGATCCCACTTAATTCAGTAAAAGGCATCCCCAATTACTAATTACTACTTATGTGTAAAAAGTAATAAATTCAGCTAAAAATCTATTTTTCTATTCACAATCATCTTCAGATTTAATATTATGGTAATATTTAGGAATGTGCAAAGTAAGACAAAAAGTCAAATTAAATCTTCACTTCTCAGAAACCAGGTAGTTATTACTCTTAAGGTAACACTTTAAAATTTCAGAACCGAAACCAAGATGCCATCTAATCCTGTATTCTCATTTGTGATTATTCAGAATATTAATACAAGCATCATAAAAATATCAATAGATATATTATAATTTATTCATATAGCAAGCCATTTGCATAGTATTTTGCATTTATTAATTGTAAAGAGGAGTCAAGTTATTTTAATCTTGATTATGTACGGCTAGAAAAAAATCACTCCATTTTAGGAGAGAAGTTAGTTTAAATAAATACATACACAAGACATTATTACCCCTTCAATTTAGTTTTGCCTGTTGCCTTTATGCCATAGCTTAAATTTTAAAAAGCAAATTACTAAGGCTAGGTGCCCAAATGGTCACTCACTATGCTTCCCTCAATTCCTTCCTGGTCATTTAAAGCAACATCCTAAGAGAGATCACACTGTAGAGGCCAGTGTTTTATTTGTCCTGTACCTGTAGTAAATGAAAAAGTAAGGGATCCACAGAGACTACCTATCCACCAAAGTAAATTAGATTTTACTTATTTTAAAATGTACTTTAAATAAACAAAGTGATACGCTATTTTTTAATAAAGGGTTATATTCTGTAAACAGATACATTTTATATTAATATAACCTGTGAATATAAAACCTTAAAAAAAATTTCAACCTAAAAGATACAACACAGGTGAGCTGGTTTAAAACTTGTGTTCCTAATTATTTTAGTGACTGATAATCCTTAACCAAATTTCAAAAATTAAAACTTTATTCTTTGAAATTATTCTATTCTTTATGTATTCTATTCTACTCTTTAAGCAAAATAAAATTTTACCAAATGTTGAAACAAACAATGCCTAGCGAACAAACACAGGCACAAATGCCTTACATTGTATTAGCTGCAACAAACACAAAATGGTAGAAAATATTTCGCTTTTCTAATAAACACACTGAGGCTATTCTAAATGATCTAAAGAAATACCCATTCACGTGGTGCAAACTGTCAATGTCTCAGACATCTAGAACCTCTAAAACGTTCTGACTTTTCTTTGTTCTTCAAAGCCTTGCAGTTATCACCACTCATTTCTATCACTTTGATGGTTAGATAGCAAACTCCCAAGAAATCCAGGGAGACACGAGCACATAGAGCTGCAATTTCTAATAAGACAGCTATTTGCATACAAGATCAGCCACAATTTAAAATGTGTTGTGATAGATGCGGAAAGGGAATAACAGATTTATATTAGCATGTACAATACCGAGATTGTTTTCACAATATAATTCCTTGGAGATTACATCTCATCACCTTCTTTTATAAAGAACATCACATTCCCTGAGGAACTAGCTGGCTCTGAGACCCAGCTAAACTAAAATATGGATTAATAAGATAATATTTATTATTTATGAATGTTGCTGTAGGAATGATTTCAGATTAAATCATCAGAGAAGTTCTTAACAGTCTTGAAACTTGATAACACATACTTAAGGAAGAAAAATGTTAATTTTATTTAATACCTAAATTGCATATTAATATATTTCATAATTAATTTTTATTTAATTAAAACTTTACACTCTTCAGGACTTCTCAGATTAAAGAGAGTGTTTTTGTTTTTTATATCCTTTCTTAACCTGAATTTCACACAGCAATTTGCCACACATATTTTTAAGTATAATATGTGACCTTTAAAAGCAAAGGTAGTGCAATATTCTATCACATTCTGACCGAGTTATTTTATTGCTCATTTATACCTTTTTTATGAAATCCAGAAAGAACAAGTAAGGAAATAAGGAACCTGAAACCTTCACATACGTCTCTGCTTCCAGAAAAAGCATTCAGTCCAGACTGTGACATTTAAACACAGATCAAAATACAGGTTATTAAAAAATTCAACCCATGACCACAGAAAAAATAATAGCCTCAGTTTTTAAGGCTAAAAGACCCTTACTTAAAAAAAAATCTTACTTAAGTATGACACTACAGTCAGAAAAGATGTTTAGTTATGGCTGGATCAGAATTGAGAACCAATCATGAGAAGACAATCTTATGCCAGATGTTGGGATGAACAAAGTAGTAAATAAAGAATGCACTTGTTCCTGACCTGGCGCATTCAGTATTTCCAGAATGATGTTTTAAAAATTCAAAGCTGATCACATAAGTAACATATAAGTTATCCAAATAATAACCTGTTTCTTAGATAAAGCCAGAACACTTAATAAACGTAGTTGTCACATGTTCCTTACGCATGTTCTGGTGCACTGTCAAATTCACTTTTAGTTCCATGATTTTGACAAGTTCATTCACATTTTCATGAATTTACTCATGCTCTGAAATGTACTTTAAATTCCATTTCATGTTCCCCCACTTGTGGAATCTATATTTTATTATTTCAAGCAATGGTACATACTTCAGATCTCCAGAGATAATTCTCCACACTTGAAGACATGAAAAAAAAGTAGGTCATTTGCGATACTATCAAAGTGCGACATAGCCTCCAAGCAGACAATATAATACTGAAATAATTTATTATAAACAGGAATAAATTTCTACTGTGTAAAACTAGAGAACTAAACAGTAGTCTTCCTAATGTTTTCAGATATCAAAGTGACCACCTCATCTTCACTTTGCCAAATTAATTTCCTTTATAGCTGCAGAAAGAATATGTCAAAACTTGAATTGTGCAAAGGTGAGTTCTAAAATCATGATCACCTGCCACCACTGACATAAAAATTTGTAAGTAACTATGAGACAGTTGGCTGTATAACTCCAAAAGTCATATTCCAGGAAAGGAATCTTATTATTGGGACCCACCCGTCAGCCATATGATGGAACTAAAATGAATACAGTATAAATAATAATGCTGGAACAATTGTATATCCTTATAAGAAAACAAAACAGAAATTATTTTCTATCTAAAATCACATATAAAAATCAATTGAAAATAGAGTATAGACCTAAGCATAAGAAAACTAAAGCAATAAAGCTACTAGGGGGAAAAAAGGATTATCTTTACAAACTTGGACAAGGCTAATATTTCTTAGAACACAAAAAATATATGGGGCACCTGGGTGGCTCATTTGGTTAAGCATCGGACTCTTGATTTAGGCTCAGGTCATGATCTCATGGTTCATGAGTTTGAGCCCTATGTGGGACTCTGACAGTATGGAACCTGCTTGGGATTCTCTCTCTCCCTCTTTCTCCCCACTTGCATTTGATCTCTCTCTCACTCTGTCTCTCAAAAATAAACATTTTTTTTAAAGAACACAAACAGAATAGATCATAAAGGCAATAAAAAAGAGGATGTAAATTAGTTTTTGCTTATCAAAAGATACCAGGAAAAAAATAAATGTGAATTACAGATATTCAGAAAACCTATATCTGAACACAGACCTTGCATCCAGAATGTGTAAAGAACTATTCAGTAATATATGACATACAACCCAATAAAAAAAGGGGTAAAAGACTTGAACAGAAACTTCACCAAAGAAGATATTTGGATGACAAATAAGCACATGAAAAGCTCTCAACACCACCGGTAATCAGAAAAATGCAAATTAAAATATTACTATGCCCACTTTACTATACAAAATACTGGGAGGATGTGGAGCAACTGAAATTCTTGTACATTACTGACGGGAGTGTAAAATCGCAGCTACTTTGGAAAACAGGCAATTTCTTACAAAGTTAACTACCAGCAATTCCATTCCTTAGGTATCTACCTAAGAAAGATAAATATATATACTTTGTACAAGGATTTTCATAGTATTTTTATTCATAATAGCCAAAAATTGGAAATAGCTGCCCCCCCCATGTTGATCAACAGAAGAACTGATAGACTGTGGTTTCTTTATGCCGAAAAAAAATACTACTTACATAGTAATGCCTATTACTCAGCAAAAAAAAAAAAATACTGATAAGATGCAGCAATGAAGATAAATCTCAGAATTACTGTGCTGAATGAAAGAAGCAATGGCACCTTTAGACCTAAATTAAAGGATTATTCATCACTTTTACAAGCCTTTGTAACATCATTTAATAATGGTGACCCCTGTTTCTTCCATGAAACACTCACTGAAGCATTTACTTCCCATGGGCTAAGCAATACATAAGAGGTGAGAAAGCAGAGATGGAAAGTATAGGGAAACTATCATAAAATAGGGAAAAATGGGACCCCTGGGTTGCTCAGTAAGTTAAGCTTCCAACTTCAGCTCAGGTCATGATCTCACAGTTCATGAGTTCGAATCCCATGTTGGGCTCTGTGCTGACAGCTCAGAGCCTGGAGCCTGCTTCAGGTTCTGTGTCTCCTCTCTCTGTCCCTCTCCCACTCTCTCTCTCTCTCACTCTCTCTCTCTCTCTCCCAATCTCTCTCAAAAATAGAAATAAACATTAAAAAATTTACAAAATATAAAATAAGGAAAAGGAAGGGGAGACAGGATATTACCCAGAGAGGAAGGGAGAGGTTAAGGAAGATTGTTTTGATATACTTCATTTTGTTTTACTCTTGAGGGCTTCTTATTTGTTTCTGAATGCAGAGGGAAATTGGAGTCAGTCTAAATAATAAGTAGAAGGAGGCAGTACAGTGAGGGGGTGAGGAAACAGGAAAAAAAAATGATTGGGCTTTTCAAGTAGACAGGAAGGGATAGAATTAAGTGCACACTTGAACTAATAATCACAGCAAACTACGTCTTTCACGTTAACAGGGAAGAGGGAAAAAGGAGGGGTAAGAATACTTCCTTTGAAGTCTGGTAGTCCAGAGTAGAGGAAGTTCCACCGGGTAGCTCCACATTCACTATGAAGCAGGGGAAACGATGATCTCTTGGGACTGAAATGGAAGGGAGGAACTTTGGAGACTTGAGAGTTCAGAGGCTGGAGTTTATGCTGGGGAAAAATAGAAAGGGCTGTCCAGGGAAAACAGAATTAATGAGAAACATTAAAAGACTGAATTAATTTGGTAACCATGAATCCTTGGTCACATTAAACTGAAAATAGCTTTTTTTTTTTAAGTGTTAAGCTGCTCACTGCTAGTTTTGGGAAGGCATAGACAACTGGATTAAGCAAAGTTCAGGTTTTCCCAGAGAGGCATGAAAGAAGGGCAGTAGGGCAGAAAAAGTTTAGGATACCATAAAAAGTGGGTAAAGTGGTGTGCCTAAAGATAGAGAGGGAAGAAAAGACAGCAGGGGGTGTAGAGTTAAGTGGAAAGTGGACCAATTTTCGGACTTAAAAGATTTGGATGGGGTCAAATAATCAAGTATTGGGAATAAAGAGGGAGAGTTTCTTTGACTAGAGAACTAAAGGCCATTAACAGAGTATGAAGTGATTGATGTTATTACTAAAATGAAGCCTCTCATGTGGATAGTGAAGGTCCCAGGATGGTGGAAGGATCTGGGCCAAGGTGGAAAGACTCTAAGTCAGGATGACAGACGAGTGACCTGGGTGTCCACAGTCAACAGAAATAAAGAGATGTCAATGGTAGGTACTGCAGTCAAATGGAATGAACTACAAAGGAGCTGGGTTTTTGGTTTCATTTGTCTTGTTTGTTTTCATACGCATGGAAAAGTAAATGAACTAAAAGCAGCAATAAGAAAATAAAAAGGTAACAACTAGACTTTTGATCCCCAGGTGCGTGAAGAGTGAAAGAAAGAAGAGTCTCCACTTAAGAAGGCTTTTGTGAAATGGTATCTATGAGAAGAATCAGGTTTCAATTGCTGTCAAGAGGTAAAAGTAATAATTGATGAAGTGCTTGAAGATAGACAGGGTTCAAGGATATAAAGTAAAACAGAAAGAAGGAAAAGAATAGCAAAAGATTGGCCCATTTAAAATAATAAAAATAAACCTCACAATAATATGGGCATAAGTATTCAGGGGAGACAAATGGCCAATGTGTCAGCTTGGATGGCAAATAAAGATAACCGGAATGTGTAATGTATTGTATCAGGTTATCTCATAACTGCATTGAGTACGCAGGACTCTCAGGAGTCAGCTGTGGCCTGGGCAAAATGAGGAAATACCAGTCCCTCTGGCTGGAACTTAGCATCTCAGAAGAAAGACTCGTCTCTAGAATCTAGTTCGGCATACCAACTCACCGGAGCAAGCAGAGGCTCCAGGTCAGCATTTGTCACAAACTGTCTAACCATCACCAACATCAGAGATGTCTGGGATGCTCATTAAAATGCAGATTCCTGAGCCCCACCATAGTCTTACTGGATGAAAATCTCAAAGCCTCCAGTCCGTGGATCTCCAGTTTTTTGGTGGTTTTTTTGTTTTTGATCTTTTGTTGTTGTTGTTGTTGGTGGTGGTGGTGGTGTTGTTGGTTTTGGCCATTAATGTTTTGAGAATCACTACTTTTCTTTTTTATGGGCTCACAGGTAATTGTGTGCACTGGCATTTGAGAAATGCTGCTGGAAGTTGATGCAAGTCCTCAACAGGGACTGTGAGATCTTTTAGCCTCTTTGGTGGAGGCTGAATTAGGCAGCATGACTAAACCGTGGAAGCTTTTACAAATCCAAATGGGCTGAAACTTCAGGTTTTTTCTAAATTCAACAAGAAACCATAAAAGGGTTTTGTGCAGTGAGGTAACCAAATTAAGCACTTTTTAATAAGATTAGATGGGTTGGAAGGTTTGAAGACAATTAATAAGCTTAAAACAAATATAATTACAATCCAAAGGCAATCTAGTAAGAGAACAACGCAGTAGGTAGAAAGGAAGAGACATTTGGTGGTTGATGTTTCAAATTTTGGAAACAGCATTAAGGGCAGAGGACAAGCTAAAGACAACTGTGCTTTTAAACTTAGTGATGACTGAAAAAGTTCCAGACCTCATTCTTCAGAGACATTTAGTCAATAACATTGAGGAGGGACCAAGGAAGCTGACTTTTTAACAAATCCCAACCTTCTGCCAGGGTTTTCAATCTTAGGACCATACTTGGCATAATATTGGGTTGGAGATGGTATGTCACTGACAGAAATCGGTACTGTAAGGAGGTAATAGGGAGATACGGGGTAGGTGGTGAAGGTAGGGGAATGTTATAAATATACATTATAAAACATTTATAATTGCTGTAAGAAAACAATAATCTTGTTTTTCCTGAAACCTCATAGAATTCATTGATCTAAACATAACTGTATCACAAATGCCCTGGTCTCCATCAAAAAATATCCACAAATATTTTATTTACTTTTATTTTAATGTCTTTTTAATGCACAGATTGCTGTGGCATCTGGACACATGACATACTTGAAAACAACACATTAAATTTATACTGCCCAGAATAGACAGAAAGCTGCCTTGCATGTACCATCAACAATGCTCATCACTGGGGGAAGGGTGCTACAGTAGCTGGGTCCCATGAAATTATTATTATTTTTTTTTTAGTTCTGAACTTTGCATGGATATCAGAGGAATGAACACTTCAAATACGAGGAGAGAATTTCTATCAAGTAAGTGACCATGTTCCTAAGTAGAAAAATGATCATTACTATTTACAGGCCTTAAAATCAACAAAATGAGAAACGCACTTCAGCTAATTTCTTGTATTACATTTGTAAAAGGAGATGCGTTAGTTAAACTAGGACTGGCCCATGATATAACTTTTAATAGTCAATAAAAGGTCATTAGTGACATAAATTATACTATTCTTTCAAATGAAGAATTTTTTTTAGGTCTCTATACTTTCAAAAAGTTTCTAAGGTTATAATAAATGGTACCAAATAAATAAAACTGCAGACCCTGTTTCTACTATTACAAAGTGCTGATACAAGGAGGCACCTATCCAACCATATTAGAAGAGCAAAGACAGCTACAATTCTCACATAAAACCAGTAAGGCAAGGGTGCCTGTGTGTCTCAATCAGTTAAGCATTGGATTCTGGATTTCAGCTCCATTCATGATCTCTTGGTCTTGAGATTGAGCTCTTGAGATTGAGCTCTGGGAATGGAATTTGTCTAAGATTCTCTCTCCCTCCCTTCCTCTCTCTCTCTCTCTCTCTCTCACACACACACACACACACACACACACACACACATACACACACACTGTCCCTCCCCCACGATCTCTCAAAAAACAAAACAAGACAAAAAAAACACACACACACACACACACACAGAAAGGCAAATAAGACACACACACACACACACACACACACACTAAAAGGCAGGCAGCTCAGACCACGTAACAATATTAATGAGTCAAGAGGAATGAGAAATTCTAAGAAAGTATATGTTTGGCTTCAGGGATTCTGAGGTAGAGGAAAGACAGTTTCATGTGTGCCTTGACCACTAACTAATATACTTCCAGACTTTTTTCTGATGAAACAATGAGTAATTGAAAATAGGATTATAAACCTAAAGGTCACAAGATTTGAGATTCTCAATACTTATAATCCTCTTAAACTGGGTTATCTTAAGAGAATTATATGAAACCTAAGATTGTCTCAATTATCATATGGAAAAAAAACATTGGATTTTGTCCCGTGGGCACAAAACATTGGTGGCCGAAGGAAGAGGGGAAACAGAAAGCTCTAGATGCAAACATCTCAGACAGCATCTAGTCTAAACTCTGGAATTTCTAAGTAAACAGATATTTTACCATAATTTCTCAATACAAACTCCCTTTTCTTGGTTTTCAAGGAACATTAGTGAATTCTTATCAATCAGATCCTTCAGTTACCCAAGACAAGGTTTACTGACAAAAGGTACATTTTTAAAAAACATTTATGTATTTAAATGCTTAAATATATCAGACTGGGAACTTCAAATAATATATCTGTTTTCAACATAGATGATATGTTCTGATACACTCTAAATCTATCAAAATCACAATAACCAAGTTTGGCTTATTCAAAGTTTTAATTTTTCTTAGTTGATATGTATTTTACATTGAAGCAAACATGAACCAAGTTCTCTAACTATGGTAGTTTTAGGACAACATATTAACAATTTGGGGAAGTCTACTGAAAAATATTTCTGAGTGTGCCTTGTCAGTTTCTAAGAGGGAACTTGAATATGTCATGTTTCCAATGTTACTTGACCCACTTTTCAAGTTTTGTACATTGTCATCTCCTGAAGCCTCCATTTCATGTAAAGTTTGGTGGAATGCAGGGATTACTGGAAAGCTGATTTAGAAGGGAAAGTGAATAAGCATCTGGTTAATGAATAAAAGATGTGAAGAACTGGCTAAAAGACACACTTATCAACTCCCCAGCTTCATCTATGAAAGGAATATTCTGCCAACAGAGACCTGAAAGGATGGCCATATAATTTACCATCCAAGCACGAACATTTTGAAAGCAAAAGGGAACTCTGTGTCACCAGGACAAAAAGTATAAACCAGGACTGTCCCGGACCAACTTTTGCCCCACTACACTCTTGCCCCAACTATAAACTACACAGGTACAACTCACAACACACTTTACCTCAGCTAGTTTTGTCATTCATAAATGTGTTGCAATAGAGGAAGGAATGGCAGATCATCTTCTGCAGTAGTTACATTTCAGGAAACAAGTTATTCTTTTAGACAATACTTGCTGCAGATATGACAATACCACAATATCACTTTGTGCTATGGGACAAACTGTCCTTATTTATGATATCTCTGTGCTATATGTAGCACTACTGAATACTTGTCTTGAAAATTAAGACATTGATTTCTGAGCTAGTGGGGTCCAGTTCTCCCTTTCCTATCTTGATTTCTCCTTGGCCACCTTCTGGTCACCTGCTGTCTTGCTCTCATGCTCTTTTTGGATACTTCAATCCCTTGAATATATGGATCAGGGACCTATATCCTTAGCCCTGGTTTATTCAATCACACATCTAGCATCATTCTAATTGGACATGACAATCCAAACTCTTTTTTCCCAATGACTGTCTTGTTTTACCCAGGTCCTATCCTCATTAATTTTCTGGCAAAACTCACAGGAATATCACAGAAGTGATGCTGTTTTCTTCTCATAGTATGTTTTCTTCAACTGGTAGTGTTAACTTTCATCACTTGCTTAATGTAATAATCTGCTTGACTTTCCCAATGTGAATTTAGCCTTTTTCTCTTTGTCAATAGTAAGTATTTGGTTGGGGGGTACTTTGAAACTATTTAATAAATATCCTGTTCTTCCTCAACTTTGCAACTACTAGTTTAGCATTTATTGATGTTTTTCATGTTGAATTACTTATATTCATATAGTTGTCAAATGATTATTTCATTAGGGCAATTATCATTTATGCTATTAGTCATTTTATTGTGTATTATATATTTCAAGTAATTAGGTTTTCAAATTTAACAAAGACATCCTGTGAAAAGTCACTTAAGTCCATCTAGATAGAGCAAAAAATATGATTTAACTTATAGATGAAATCTAAAAAAACCATATGAACCAAAAACCTGAAAAAAAAAAAAACCAACCCAGAAACAAACTCATAGATATAGAGAACAAACTTTTGCTTGCAAAGGAAAAGACAGTGGGGACATGGGCAAAATAGGTGAAAAAGATTAAAAGATACAAACTTCCAATTAGAAAATACTTAAGTCATGGGGAGAAAAAGTACAGCATGGGGAATATAGTAACAGTATATGGTGACAAATAGTACCGATTTATGGTGAGTACTACATGTTGTACAGAATTGCCAAATCACTATATTGTAGAAGTAAAACTAATATAACATAGTACGTCAACTATATTTCAGTAATAAATGTTCAAAAAAACCCTAGATTTGTACTTATTTCTCTCTCTCTTTCTCTCTCTTGTGTCTGGCTATCTACTTTAGGAAAAGTGAACTGGAAAAGAAAATTCTAGTTTGGTACATGGATAGTTTCCAAGAAACACTCAATGTTAATATACCAGACTGGAACATATAAAACTTTAGTGGAGCCAATTCTTTTCAGTAAGAGATTCAATGATCTTGACAAAGTCATGTTGTCTCCCTTCTTATGTGATTCCTAAATATACTTTAAATTTAAAAATCTAGTTCACATGATCATATGTATCAGATTATAATTATTTTCATACCTAGAAACAAATTCCAGAAACAAATTGGAGAGACCCAATAATAATACACATAATACACATGAATACACAATAATACACTTAATACACATTAATTAATTAATACACATTAATAATACACATTATACTTATCTTTTAGAACCAGTGAAAGATATGTGCGTTGAGGTAAACTTGATCTGAATATATAAGGGGAAATGAACATCTCAAGGCAAACATCTGAATGCTCTTTACAGTTATTTTGTTGCTAATAGTTTCATAATTCTGTATGACTTATTAAAATAGCTTTGTTAGTAAATCTGTGTCAAAAGTATAAAAATAACTAGTATACATCCAATTTCATAGAAGTTGCACTAAATGCATTCATTATATTGAAGTCTCATGTGATTATATCATTACCATTGTACTAATATAAGGATTCTCAGATTGGTAGTTTTCAAACATATTGTTATTAAAACTTATATTTATAAACAATGATGCAAATTACTCATTTTTAAAACCACCAAACTATACTACACAAGAAATGCAATAAAAAGTATTGAGTTTAAAAACTGAGAAAACAATGTGGGAAAGGGAGACGCACTGGGTTATTTACTAATATAATTTTATTATGTAGAAACAAGTAAATAAATAAATAAATAGAGAAAAGTACAAACATACAAAATTATATTTATATATTTCTATAATAATGGATTGATAGAGGAAAAAATATCCCAGCTATGAACCAAATGCAAATGAGTAAACAATAAATTCTATTTTGTACCAGGTTCTATTTCCCATCACCTATTCCCTAATTTCTATTGTATCAAATGCATAACGCCTTTTATAAGGCATTTCACCTAAAAAGATGTCAAAGTATCGCTTGATAGCTGACCTTTTTAAGTGTTTCACATTCAGTTTCACAAAAATAAATAAATAAAGGAAAGCTACCAAGTGAAAATATGGAAAATGTAGATTGGAAATAGTTAAAAAGCAATAAAAGACTTTACATTCTATCATGGTTATGAATTACTGAGATTGAAAGACTTCAACCTAGAAATTATCAGGGTTTTGTGTACATGAGCATTCATTTTGTGAAAACTGAACATCTAAATTCTTGTGTTATGTGCACGTTGCTTTATGTATTATACATCAATGAATGGTTACAAAAACTACAACATTCAACTACATAAAACTTAGAGGAAAGAAATTGAAATAGACAAAAGACTGAAAAAGAACTAAGGGGGGAATAAAGGAGTAATATCCTTCAAATTACAAGGAATGATAAACTAAGAGCGATAAACAATGAAATAGGAAACAAAGATGCACAAGAGGTGAGATAATCAACATAGACAGAAGCTGATCTTTTGAAAAATAATAACAGGCAGCAAACTCTTGTCATTATACACAAAAAAGATACAAAAGTATAAGAAATGTATAAGGGAACATGGCTAACCATTCAGCAGCTATCACTTATAAAACAAGAGGATACTGTAAAAAAAAAAACTTCTTGTCAGTAAATTTAAAAATTAAGGTAAAATATTTCTCAGACAATGGATTTTCAAATACCAGTTCAAGAAGGGGGAGATGGCATAAAATTGAACAGCACAAAGGTCAGTTAAAGGAGTCAATTACGTTTAAAATCCACCCTTAAAAATTAAAAAATATACACACAAAACGAAACAAACAAGACCAGATAGTTTTACAGGTAAGTTCTATAACCCATTCAAGAGACAGTTAATCCTTATAAATAAGCTGTATCAGAAACATAAAATGATAAGCTATTTTGAAAAATACAGAAGGTACAACACTTCTCAACTCCTTTCATGAGGCTAATAAACCCTTATAATGACAACAAGGCAAGGACATTATGAGAATGAGAAATCATAGGCTAAACTCACTTAAAAAGAGAGAAATAAAAATCCTAAATTTAATACTAGAAACCAAATCCAGTCTGTATAATCATAATAAAAATATTTACTGTGATAGAGCTGGGCTAATCACAACAATGGAAGGATAGTTTAATATTAGATAATGCACTAATAATATTCTCCAGGTCAACTGATTTAAGGTGAAAAAACATTAGAAGTCCTCATCAGATACAGGGAAAAAAAATGTTGTATTCCATACTCATTGAATCTTAAAGAGAGAAAGAAAAAAAGAAGGCAGGGAGGAAGGAAAGAAAGGAGAAAATGGAAAGAAGGAAATAGCAATAGGAAAGAACTTTCTTACTCAGTTGATGGGTAACAAACAGGGAAAGGAAAGATTACCCTTAATAGTGAAAATCATGGGGTGCCTAGGTGGCTCAGTCAGTTGAGCGGCCGACTTCAGCTCAGGTCATGATCTCATGGTTCTTAGGTTCGAGCCCCACGTCAGGCTCTTTGGTGACAGCTAGCTCAGAGCCTGGAGCCTGCTTCAGATTCTGTATCTCCTTCTCTCTCTGACTCTCCCCTGCTTGCACTGTCTCTCTCTCTCTCTTTCAAAAATAAATAAAAAATATAAAAAAAAGTTTTTTCAAAAAACAGTGAAAATCATGAACAAAGATAATCGCTGTAATCAGAAATCCAGGTAATGTAATGAGACAAGGGGATTCGGGACAGGAACTGGAAAGGGAAAAAAGAGGTATTATTCACAAATAATATGACTGGGGAGGGACAGAGAAGAACTATAGGCAAATTATTAGAATCTGTACAATATTCCTTATATGACCTTAGGAAAGTTACGATTTATAAAGTCTATATACAAAAATCATAATTACTATAGCAATAAACATTTTTAATATCTATAAATGTTATGAATTCCTCTAAAATATATGCAAGACCACTTTTGGAACTTTTTTAAGAGAAAAAGGTGGTGAGCTCAATGGCAATATCTAGTAAAATTTAAGATATGGATATACATATATATATATATCAGAACCATCAATTCCACTGCCTAGTTATATGAATTAAAGAAACAATGCTGTGTGTGTACAAAAATAAACTAACAAGACTTATTCACTGCCACACTTTTAATACAGCAAAAATTATTTTTAAAAGAATCCAAAGCCCTGTAAATATAACACAATTTATTCATCAATGAAATACAATACAGTTAAAATATGTGGGCGATGATACACATGTTAACACATTTATACAACATTTTAAAATATTCAAATCAATAACTGATACTATTTAGGGGAATATATCTATATTAAAAATGGTATATATTATATAAATATTTCATGTTTCTTAATAATAAACATCAAGACATCTAATTCTTTGGTCCTCTGGTGGAAACAAGGAAGACAGATATAACGGAGATTGCTTGAACAGAGACCTTTTAATTGGATCTGTTAGCAGTGTATAGTTGGGTCTTGTTTTTTCACCCAGCCTGAAAACATTTGTTTTACATGGCATGTTATGATCATTTTATTCAATGGAATTGTGTTTGTGTTTATATCTACTATTTTGTAATTTATTTTATATTTGTTCCATCTGTTCTTTTCCTTGCTTTTCTTTACCTGCTTCTTTAGGATTAATTGAACATAATTTAGTATCCTACTCTATCTTCACTTTTAGTCTCTAGTTATTCTTCTTTGTTTTGCTGTTCTGGTGGTCACTCTTGCATTTTTAGTGTACATAAATTGCTTATCACAGGCTGTCTTCAAATAATCTTCTGCTACATCACATATTATATAAAGCTTTACAACAGCTTCCCCGGTCCTTTGGACTATTATTGTCATGCACGTTACATCTACGTGTATAATAAATGAGTCAGAGCCAATATATTTGCTTTAAACAATCAAGTATATTTTTAAAATTTTTTTAAATGAAAAAATGTTTTTTCAAATTTACCAACATGTTTACTATTTCCAGTTCTCTTTATTCATTGTATAAATCGATTATTTCATTTCCCTTTTTCCTGAAGAACTTACTTTAACATTTCTTGTAGTGCACATTTGGGGCAATGAATTTTCTCAGCTGTTTGTTTGTTTTTAAGATATGGAAGTTATTTGTTTTGTCTTTCATGCTTGAAGAATATTTTTGCTGTGTACAGAATTCTACTTTCTTTCAGTACTTGATAGATGCCACTCCTTTGTCTTCTTGTTGGAGTATTGGAGAACACTCTTCAAAGTTATTTTCTTCTTTACTTCATATGCATCTCCTGCTTTGACTATTTTAGATTTCTTTTACCACTATTTTCAGCAATTTAATTTTGATGGGCTTTGCTGTCTGTTTTATCCTGGTTAGAGTTCTTTGGACAGTTCAACTAGCCTACCTAGGTTTCATCCTACCCTGATTTTGCTAAAAAGTGAAAACAAAATAAATAACAACAAAATATCTTTTTCTAAAACCATGGAAATATTAATCTGAATTCTGCTGTAATTGTGTGAAATTTAGACAACTGGCTTTTGTCTACACCAGTTAAGAATATTGATCTGGTTCAATACTCACATTTGAAAAGCAACACACCCACAAGACCAATGCTTTTCAGTACAACTCTAGGACTCAATTAACAAAAATATGCCAAGGACTGATATTTATTGTTTCTCTGTTAATTATGCTTGAATTATTTCCCTATCCATGAAAAAATCTAAATTTTGAAGAGATTTTAAGAACAAAGGAACTTACATTACCTAAAAAATAAACTTCACATTTAATGAGTTCAAACTGGCCTAGGTACATTTACATAGGTTAAAGAATCTTTAAAGCAGTTGCCCAGATGCAATCACTGTAAATTATCTTATTTTAGACCCAATTTATGCACTTGCCCAGATTCACTGCCTACTATAGTCTCACTTTCCCAGTGGACAACACCAACCATTACCTTAAACTCATCTTGGGTTCCTTTGGGTGCGAAAGTGAAAGCACACCCTCCACCCCCATATCCACAGTCACAGAAATACCTACCTACTCTAACACCCACAGGGAGCCTGGCTCCTCCCACCAATTCCAAAATTCCAATGAAGCCCCAGACCACACAGTGTGAGATTTGACTTTCAGAAACAATCTGAAAAGTACAAGGACAGTAGCACACTGTCAAAGGTGAGCTTTGACCAGTGAGAAACGAAAGATAGGAGATGCAGGCAGATAAATTTCTTACTCTTCCTCAGTTCAGCTGCAACTGAGCTTGTAACAACATGGAGGTCAGGGGTGCTAAACCATCACACAGTCCAAAATCCATATATAACTTTTTATACTTAACTACTTAGCTTAACTGCTAATAGTCCAGTGTGGTCTGGAAGCCTTGCCAATAACATAAACAGTCAGTTAACATATATTTTGCATGTTATGTGTATTATATATCATATATCATATTCTTACAATAAGGTAAGCTAGAGAAAAGAGTATACTGTATTTATTGGGGAAAAAAATCCACATATTTTAAATACACAGTTCAAACCCACACTGTTCAATGATCAAGTGTAATTCGCCCTATACAGCATGTCTGGAGATTAACCACTTGATGAAACTAAAGTCTACATTTCCTTATGCTGCTGTGGCCAGCTAAGTAACCGTCTTGCATATGTCTTTCTTATCTACTGATTTTCTTTTTTTTTTTCAATTACTCATATCCCCCTAGGATTGCACCCATGTTTAACCTGTACCTCAAACTCCATTGTCTGATGAACCTATAAGATAATTCATTACTATATTTATGTCACATCAATTCCTAAATATATTACAGCTTTTTGCAATTAACTTGGATACTCTGTAGATTCTCAAAACAGTTTGGGGGGCGCCTGGGTGGCTCAGTCGGTTAAGCCTCTGACTTCGGCTCAGGTCAGATCTCACGTTTGTGGGTTCGAGCCCCGCGTCAGGCTCTTTGCTGACGGCTAGCTCAGAGCCTGGAGCCTGCTTCCGGTTCTGTGTCTCCTTCTCTCCCTGACCCTCCCCCTCTCATGCTCTGTCTCTCCTGTATCAAAAATTAATAAAAAACATTAAAAAAATTAAAAAAAAACTGTTTTGAATGTCCAGTGAAGACCCAGATTAACCTGCCTAGAAATTCATAAACTGCTTTTTAAAAATATAAATCTCAGTGTGTAGATTCCCCATGTCTGTCCTGTTCTAAACCCAAATAAGAAAAATCTATGAAAATTGCGGCAGAGATGTAGGAAGTGGTATATCAAATGTAAATAAAAAAGGTTAAGTGGATAAAGCAAGAAAGGCCTAGATTCACTGCAAAAATAATGAGGTGACCTTGGACACCTAGTAAATCAAAGTTTGTTTTTGAACGGAATCTGTGAGCATGATGAAATATAACTCTTATGGTTGTGTTGCATTAAATGGCAAAAGAGGTTTCACCGATTTAGTTAATATATATATCCGTTGAGTTTAAAATAGGGATATTATCAAAGGGGGACACATCTAATAATATGACCAGTTTAAATCTTGGTTTAGAGGTCAAAGTCAGAGAAGTCAGAGAGATTCAAATGAAAAGGGATTTGATACCTAAGAAAGTCTCCACGTTAGATAGAGCCACCTGGCAAGAAATCTGAGTGGCCTGAAAGAGTTGAGTCAACTACAGCGGAAATGAGAACTTCAGTCCTACAACAACAAGAATCTAAATTCAGCCAACAATGTATATTAAACTTATATACAGAGTCTTATAGCAGAGTCTTACACAGAGCCTTGAACATCTTGGTTGGCATTAGATTTCAAGTGTGTAATACCCTGAGCAGAGAACCCCACCAGGCCACACTGGACTTCTGATCTACAAAATAAGGAGTTAATAAATGGTTGTTGCTTTAGGCCACGAACTTTATGGCAATTTGTTATGCAGCAATAGAAAAATAATTAATACATGGAGTGCCTGGGTGGCTCAGTCAGGTAAGCATCTGACTTCAGCTTAGGTCTTGATCTCGTAGTTAGTGGGTTTGAGCTTTGTGTCAGGCTCTGTGCTGACAGCTCAGAGCCTGAAACCTGCTTCAGATTCCGTGTTCCCCTCTCTCTCTGTTCCTCTCCCTCTCGTGCTCTGTCTTTGTCTATCTCTCTCTCTCTCTCTCTCAAAAATAAACATTAACAAAATTAAAGCTAATTAATACATACCTGGAAATGGGTCATCTGATATCAAGATTATTGAATCAGCTAAACATAGCTATATGGGTTTTACTAGTAATTATTTTTAAAGACAAAAGAATGTGTAAATTTTGTCATATTCTCTCCTAAACTATATTCTTCTTAGTAAGTTAGAATGTCTCAATATTAACATATGTTTAAATGGTTTCTACATTAGAATCAGTTGTTATTCTACTATAACATTAGTACTCCGCAAGGGGTCTCTTTCCCACTGGCCAATTTTCAATAGTGTTGATAAAATTCTCCTTCAGGTAAGTTAACATTTTACCTCAGGTCCTCTAGAAGAATATTTCCCAGAGAGACTGACTATTGTCAGCGGTTTGCTATTTGCCCCATGAACAAAGAGAATAATGTTCACTGATGTTCATAATGAAAGGGCCGATCGCAAAGGAAATACATAAATGTTTTCTGAATTTAAAAGTTCACTTATGTTAATATAGTTTGTAAATACATTTTATTTCATTTTCTTTTATACACTATTACTTTTATATTTATAAGAGTAAATACAGCATCTCCTTCAGCCATGTCTTATAATAAAAGAGTTTATTTTATTCCTGCCCCAGGTCTTTGTAACTGAACTTGTATGTCATTCAGATATATAAGGTACTGATTGAAAAAACATCTTTTCATCTTTATTATTTTCAAATAATTTGAAAAACATGTACTTTGGACCTTCTGTCTAAAAAGAAGTAGAAAATGAAGATAGGCAACCCCAGTCACATGGTCCTCAAATACTCATTCATACAGGTATACATTGGAACCATGATGCATCAATAACAAAAAAATCAGGAATAGTGACATATGTGATTTTTACTTGTACAGTTTCATACTTTCTATAGAATCACTTCCTTTGTTACACGGTGAGAAGACAAGCAATAAAATGCTAGCAGCTTTCACTAAGTGTTTCATGTCAATTTGTTTCTTAATTTTGTGAATTGCATTTAAATTTTTGCTAAGCCCACCTTAGGAACACTCATACAAGGAAAGAATGACATTGTGTAATGAACTGTCATGCTAGCATGAAAAGCATTCCTTATGAAAAGATCGAGAGAGATGATATGCTAACAAAGAAGTCCCATATCCTGCACTTAACACTTTTAATTGTGCATATCATTATAAAGAATAAAGGAAGAATAAAAGATGTGTAATAAACTGGACTCATAAAATCAGTTAAAGGTGCTCATGTTCTATGGGATTAAAGACGGAGAGTGAAGATTTTGTGAATAGAAGATTGAAGTTTAAAGGGCTTACTCACAAAGCAGAAACTCCCTGAAAATACACTGGTTGCTTTATTTCAAAGATTTAAGCAATATGTTGATCATCATGAGGTTGAAATAAATAGTTTAACTGTAATTGCTGATTAAAGAGGCACTAAAAACATTTAAATAAAAGTTTTAGTTTCAATTATTAAAAAGAAAAATATACAAGTCTGACATATTCATAATGTGCCTAAAATTTCATATTCAAGAAGATAAATAGTGGGAGTTG
Organism: Suricata suricatta; assembly: GCF_006229205.1. NCBI lineage: Eukaryota > Metazoa > Chordata > Mammalia > Carnivora > Herpestidae > Suricata > Suricata suricatta. The sequence continues at coordinate 37,311,524 of NC_043714.1, forward strand.
CTTTAATTTGACAAGAAAGCTGTGTAAGTTATCTCAACATAAATCAATAATCACATGTATTCACAATAAATCAATACATTTACAACAAAAACACTCTATTAAAAATTGTATATGTGTGGGTGCATATACAGAACAAATATGTGCAAAGATTTTATGTGTGTACAAGTATAGATATTCATTTGGTGTTATCATGTACCCAAAGAGATAGCTCCATATATGAAGTTTAGAGTATAAAATAAATTATTATTTTTAAAACTTCCTAAAATATGTCCAGAGAAATATCCAGCAGCATTAAAATTGGAAGCAAAAAACAGAAAAGGAAAAAGAAAAAATATATCTGCTGGTAAATAACATAACTACTTGACAAAACACACATACCTTAATTTCCCAATGAAAAAGATGCCTTGGGCAGAAAGAAAATGACTAAAATATCAAAACAGAAAATTAGAAAATGGTTTGTTCAATAACATAGACTAACTTTTAATAAAAATCCACTCTACTTCCTAGAATACGTTGATGATATGAAAATGATGAGTAAATTATTTTTCAAGTGTGATGTATCTAGGAAATAGATCAGTGAAACAAAAAGAGTAATATCATCACAGCATACAAACAGAAAGTTCACATATAGAAGGAAAAAATCACAGTTTACATTGCATTCATGTTTAAAATCAAACATCACTTTTTCACATTCTGAAGACTCCCCCCCTAAATATGGAAAGAAAAACAAGCCAGGGCTTTAATATAATATTTTTTCCCAACCTGGAACAGCTGCAAAAAACAAATCTTGCTGGAGATAAGCTTGGTTATAAATATCAACATTCCCTTTAAATAAGGGAGTCCAGTTTTCATACCATCTGCCTCTTTCTAAAGGGAAAAAATATGAAAATCATAAACTAGGACATTCTCTTTCAAAGAAGGCATTTTAAAATGAATGTAGTAAAAAGGCAATGAACTGCTCTGAACCCCTGCCTCCAAACTTGCCTGGTTTAGCTCAGATTAGGAGATAGGATTTCATGGATGTAAACAACTCGTAGTCTATGCATAAAATACCTCAAGCAATTAATAAAGAAAAAAAATGTTCCCAAACTTTTTCACATTATTAGCTATAATCTCAATGTCTGATGAGGCCATATTTCTTCTTAATGCATTATACTCCTTATTGCTCATTTTTAAACTACATTTGCTACTTTTGTTACCTCTACTTTTTCCAAAACCTTTTTACAGCCTGATCCAAAGACTTTCATGTTATCTCTTCTAGTACAAAAATCTAGATACCAACAGAACTGGACTCTTCTTTTAATACAGATTCTATCCTCTGCAAAATCCTTCCAATGCCTCTCTCGACACAGGGGTCTTCTGATACGTGAGTTTGGATTTTATCTTAAAACCTTTTTTCTTCTTTTGCCCTTAATTATTTTTCATTCTTTGTTAATGACCTTGTGATTGAACATTTTAATTTTTTACTGTACCACATCATTACTACTTCAATAATGAAGTCCATAAACCGTATCCATTATTTAACTCCTTAAAGCATTCATAAGAAAGAATTAATGAAAGATGGCCTACCAAATAGAGCAGTTCAGAGTGGTCTACTAGAGACATGTACATAAAGGAATATCCTGTATAGCAATACTAAGATCGCTTAAGAGAAAGGAGAAGAAACCCAGGATGGAGAGAAATGGCATCCTTTAGTTTAACAATTTTTGTAAATGTTTAGTCAATTCCTAGAATTACAGTGGTAGGATTCTGAAAAGCTACTGTAACAAAGGCACCTAGGGAGCCCTGGCATAATTCATTCTCCTCCTCATATTTATTCTCTGCCTTCCTCTTTTTCTCATACACACATAAAGGCACACTGATATAGCTGAACAAAAAGAGCAAAATTGAATCTTCAATCATGAGCATTTGCAGTTACTTTAAGGTGCTAAGACTGCACTTAAATGCGTCCTTCATAGGAAAAATGTCTTAAGAGTTTTTTTTAATTCACTTTCATTCCATTTTAACCATGGACCACCCAGGTCTGTAATTATACAAAACAAAGTTCTTTTACAAATGACAAATGACATTTAATTGCTTTCTCGGAATGATGCATCCTCAGCATGCAAGGAGGGAGGAGGGGAAGATATGTCTTCAAAGTAATAGTCAATAACATTTAATCTCAAATGAATTATTTAAAATAAATGATCATTTTAAATAATCAATATTTCATCCTTTTCATTATTTGATGTAGGCACTACAAAATGATACAAACAAGTAGATTATCAGTATTGTAACAGAAAAGCTATCTTAACTTAGACCTATCGACTATTTAAAAATATTTTAAAAAGCATTTTCACATTAAATTTACTCTTTGTTTATTTTCTGAATTCCCTCCACTGGAACATAGTATCCCAAGACCAGGGATCTTTGTTTTTATAACTAAAATTTCATAACAATTAGAAAAATGTGGTACATAGCAGACATTCAATACATGTTTTTGAGTAAGTATTTTTCAGAAGATAGTTACATTAACTTAAGTCATCCATATTTTATGGTTAATTATTGTTAATACATAAAAATACTTTGAGTTTTAAAATACTACTATGAATTCTCTATCTCTTATAGGAATATGGGGGTTAACTTCTTAATTTTAACTCATTTCCCTTTGGTTCAATCACTTTTTAGTTGTTTATCAAGCTAAGCTCATTTACCATTTTTAAAATGGACACAGTAAAAATATTTACCCCATATGGCTGTTGGAAGCACTAAAGTAAATAGCTAACTATATACAGTACTTAGCATGGTGTTTCTCACATAGTAAGTGTTCATTAAATGGTATTAATATCATTACATCAAGCTGGTTTATCAGTTACGTTCTGTTGAGGTACCACACAGTCCAAATGGTTTTTATAAGCAAAACAACCTGAACTTGATGACCTCATAATCATTTAAAAAGTCAATGAGCTCCTTTATAGTTAAGGTTCTCAGAGCATAAGAATGGTCTGAGAATATACTATGTCTGTACTAATTTAATTACATATAAACTGTGCAATTTCTGCTATTATTTGGTCTCCTAACCATCTTCCATGATCAGCCAAGTGGCTTCAACAAAAGTATCTTTGGTCAACTTTTAAGATACCAAATTACATGTGCTGTTTTATTATCAATAAATATTGGAAATTATGGAGTAAGAGAGTACCATTTTCATAATTACAGTATATGCACATAATCGATACTCAAAAATGCTTTCTAAGATGGAAGACTTCTAAATAAACAAGAAAACAAAAGCTTAAACGCTAGACCTCAGTTTTAAAACTGATAACTGTATCTCTAATCTTTGTCAAGAGTTCCAAATTACCCTCCAAACCAAGAAAAGAATTTTTCCAGGTCAACTTTTCCACCAATTCTTCGTTATTCTCTCCTCATGAGTTGTACTAAATGTATATGTATCTCCACAACATGCACTGAGCAGATCAGAATGTTCTCTAGAGCAATAGTTTGATATTAGATAAAAGTGGCTCTGTCGTCAAGGTCTCAAAACTTTCATTTGCAATAATAAATGTGGCATCCTAAATATTTTAACCATGGGTTTAATACACGATGGCAAACAAGAAATATGATTTCAGAATATCCTTTAAATTATAGTACATTCCAAAAAACTTTTAAAAAAAATATTACAAATATTCTAATCATTTCTCTATCTTCTTTTCAAAAAGGAAACTTCATTGTCACATTATAGTACTTTATTTGAAAATCTATCATAAAAGAATGATCCCATAAAAGCACTGGGTAACTACCTCACTAGCAATTTTTATTCTCTTGGCTGTGGAATGATTAGGTCCTTATTATCACGTTAAATTTGGGGGCTAGAGCTAGATTGTAGCTCATGAATCCCTCTAATGGAAGCAACATACACAAAAGTCTTTTAAACTGTACATTTTTTAATTATTACTGATCTCTAAACAATTTAAAGAAAAAGCAACTGAGCTTCCCAAAGCAATCTTTACAGTAAAATATATAATATAATTTTTTATAAGTGCATAACACTTCCCAGCAACCTCTCTGCCCCAAGTCAGCTGTATGTCCCATCTGACTCAGTGGCCATTACAACCTGCAGAGCTCTCCTGAAGTCTTCCACCCACCTTCACTTTATTCTAGGCATATGAACTTATTTTCCAAGTTACAAAGAAAAGACTAGTAGGTAAGAATCGCTCACTTGCAAGCTTGCTCTAGCTCACTCTTTTACATACCAACATACACATTGATACACACACCAAACACACACACATATATATATACACACACACACACACATGTTAACGTACAAGCCTTATTCAGGTCATCACCTCTACTATAATCTCAGTGCAAGAAGTGCCCTGTCTTGTACCAAGACTCCCTCTGTGCCCTGGAGTCCACTCCCATGTATATACTTCTCCCTTTTTTACCTTTTGTTCTCCTCTTTTACCATGTCTTCTATCATTGCCTTTGTCTGAGATCTCACCTGTGTTACTGCATTAGCATCATTATTGGTCTCACTGTCTCTGGTCTTGCGCCCCTCACACCATCTCCCACACTGTTTCCAACATAATTTTTCATAAATTAAGCTTAATTAAGAAAATCCCCTGAAGTATATTATATCATTCAGTCTTTCCCTATGTCTTTACTAATTCTATAGTTTGGTATATTCTAAACCCTGTTCTCCTTCAGATCTCTACCTGTCTTTATCCCACACCAACGCTGTGCTCTAACTTCTTTGAATTGCATACAGTTTTCTGAAATTATCCCACTATATAACAGCTTACTGCCTTTGCTCATGCTCTTCCTTTCTCTGAAAATGGTTTCAAATACATCTTCATCTGGACATCTTATACTCCTGTAAAATAGTAGAAAGGTATAGCAGTCATTAATTCTACTCACATATCTTCCAATTCTCCTTTCCCTCTGGGTAGAGACAATATTGCACTTCATAGTCCCCCTTTTGAAATTTGTTTTGACCAATGTGTCAGTGCATAATTAGCCACTCTCTTCCCATTGCTGCATCTGGGACATGGAAGTACATGAGCTTTCCTACCAACACGTTTTGGACATGTAGTCTGTGTGAGAAAGAAACATTTGTTGAGTTAAGACACTGAATTGGGCTTGTTTGTTCTTACAGCATAATCTAGGCTATTCTGGTTGATATAAAAGGTTACTTCTTCCAGCAAGCCTTCCATGAGCCCAACACAGTGTGATTCAAATGCTGTTTCTCCAAGTGCAGAAGGCATTGTATTCATACTCTTATCATAACACAACACAGTAGTAAGATGGCTTCCATAACCACCCGTCTCCCTTCCAACAGTACTTTTGAAGGCAGGAACAGTGTATTTTATCTCTGTATGGTCACCAATTAGCATAGTGCCTTGCTCACGGTAAGTGCTTAAAAAATGTTTGCTAAATTAACCACTCTTCACTAATTCACTCATCGAGGACCAAGGACTACTCTAGATGCTCCAGATAGAGTAAAACTAGAACAAACAAAACACCTGCCATCACAGGAACTAATATTCTTGAGAAGGACAATGACAATAAGCAAGACAAATAAATATAAAATATATAGATCATTAGATAGTGATAAATGCTAAGTAGAAAATATTGAGCAGGAGTATTTAGATGGTGGCCAGGTAAGATCTCATTTAGAAGATGACCTTTTAATAAAGACCCAAAGGAAAGTAAATAAATTGGCTATGAATATATCTGGGGAAGATCAATTCAATAGGGAGAATAGTATAAAAACCCTGAGATGGAAACAGTCCTGGCACGTTCAAAGAACAACAAAGGAACCAGTACGGCTGAGCAAGTGCATGAATAGAGAGGAGATTAGAGCAGTAACAAGGAGCCATCTCTTGTAGAGACATACAGGCCAGTTTAAGAGCTTTAGCTTTCATCTTGAGTGAAATAGAGCCATTAAAAATTTCTGAGCAGAGGAAGAGGTGGAAGAGGACATCAGAAAATAAGGTTGGAGATCTAATGGGGGCCCATACTCTTTGACTGTATAACATATTTCCTCTTCCCACAAAACAGGTAAAAAGAGGATATACCAATTAATCAAGAAAGATTAAAAATGACATTGAATGACATTTTACAGTGATCTTAATGTGTTTCTTATTTAGTATACAGGGACATTGATTATGATCCATACACAATGATCAGAGTAGAGTAATGGACCAAAGTATCATAGAGTACCAAACATTAAGAGAGATCAAGTATTTAATGTAAAACAAATCCTAGTAGACAATAATAATAATAAATGATTTAAAAATGTATCAGATACAGATTTATAGTTCTATGGATCTTGTTTTATTTACTTGGATTTGCCCAAATGCCACAAAATGAATATAAGTAAAAACACTCCCATATTGTAATACTGCCTTCCATAAGAAAGACTACCTTCCAAACTCAATCTTATTGCCAGAAGCAAACAAACCAAAACAAGAGAAACAAGTGAAAAAACAAACCACAAGTCAAAACACCTTTTGCCAAATGTTAGATCAAATAAACACACCTTGTGTTGTGTCCTTGATGCTGCCAAGTCTGAACTCTGGAGAGCTGCCAACAGGAAGATGTCTCCAAAGGCAAGATCTTTACTGAAGAAGCCGTCTTTGCCTTCCTGGCAAATTCAATTCCAGATACCAATAATAATGCTCGTGGTTGCTTTTTCTTACTGGAATTCAAAATAAAGTATATGGAAATATTAAACAGGTGATCTCCAGTGCCTTAATGCCCACATAATAAAATGACTGTGGCAGCATTTTCCAAGAAGTGTTTTTTGGTTTGCTAAGTCTGTTATACATTCAAATGAATTAAGCTTCTCTGGTCAAATATATTTTAAAAAAATGTTGCATACTATGCCTCTTTTTCATAAGGCACACCTTCTAAAAAAAAAAAAAGTCCTGAGAATAAGGTCATGTAATAAGAAAGCTTTTTGAAATTTACCTGATGCAATATGTTTGAAATATATTTAAAGACCCCCCTTTCCACTGCGATAAATTATAACATTATTTCTACAGATCATCCTTTAAGAATGGTTCATTCATTGTATAGTTATTATCTGAAAAGTAATGAGAGATGTGTTCACTCTATTTTTAGATTTGAATATGTGTGCAAAGAGAACAATTTTAATTTGTTCTCTACTATTGCAGTTTGTACTGAGGCCACTTGTAAAAATAATTTTTTAAAATATAAAAATATTTTAATGAAACATAAATATTAAATGTTACCTTCTAAACTAAATGCCCATTAAAAAGCAACAAAGAAAACAAATAACATATGATTTATTCACTTTTGTTCAACATATATTTACTGAATATCTATTATGTGCCAGGCACTGAACTCTAGTTTTATATTGCAATTGTTCTTATATAGATAAGAATATCAAGTTGAAATGGTTCCAAACCACTGTCTCATAATAATAAAACCAACTCAAAATTTACCCCCAAGCAATTGAGAACACAAGTTTCGTTAATTCTAAGTTTATCATTAAAAATAGCTTGCAACCTTTAGGCTGTTTTAAATAGTTATAATAATCCAGGTCAAGCATGATAATATGAAAGCTTAGTGTATTTTTTGTTTGTTTGTTTGTTTGTTTGTTTTTGAACAAATGGTACTGCAAAAGAATAAAACCGAATTCCGGCTTCGTACTATACACAAAAATTAACTTCAATGAATTACCGACCTAGATGCAAATACTGAAATGATAAAATGCTTAGAAGAAAACAGAGGAGTAAAACTTCATGACCATGGTTGGGCAATAGTTGCTTAATACAACACCAAACATGTAAGCAACAACAACAAAAAACAGGTACATTAGACATCATCAGAATACAGAAAAACTTTTGTGCTCCAAAGTACATAATCAAGAAAGTGAAAAGGCAATCAACAGAATGGGAGAAAATATTTGCAAATCATATATCTGACATGGGTCTTATATCCAGTCTAATGAAGAACTCTTACAACACAACAATAAAAATGCATATAATCCAATTTTAAAATGGGCAAAGGATTTAAATAAAGGTTTCCTCAGAATAAAAACAAACTGCCAATAAGCAAATGAAAAGATTAGTCCCTAAGGAAATTCAAATCAAAAGAGACACAATGAGATGCCACTTCACTAGACAGACATTAACAAGTGTTGGTGAGGATAGGAATTAGACCTTGCTACATTGCTGGTGGGAAAATAAAATGATTGCACAGCCATCTTGGAAAACAGTTCATCAGTTCCTCAAAAATTCTTGGAGTAACCATATGACCCAGCAATTTGACTCCTAAGTATTTATCCAAGAGAAACGAAAACACATGTCATGCTCACATAAAAATTTGTACATAAATATTCATAGCAGCATTATTCTTATAGCCAAAAAGTAGAAACAATCCATGAAGAATAGATAAATAAAATGTGGTATAACCACACAGTGGAATATTATTCCACCATAAAAAGGAATGAAATGTTAATACATGTTACCCCATGGGTGAAACTTGAAAACATTATGCTAAATGAAAGAAACCAGTCACACAGAAGTCCAATTAATGCATCATTCCTATTATTCTCTTTATATGAAATGTCCAGAATGAAAAAATCTATCGAGATAGAAGCCAAATTAACAGTTATATAAGGGCTGGGAGTGAGAGCAAACGAGATGTGGCAGGACTGATAAGGGGTACCGGGTTTCTTTTTGAGGTTATTTAAATATTCTAAAATTATGCACTGGTGATGGTTGCACAACTCTGTGAATATCCAAACAAACTACTGACTTGTACACTTTAAAAATATATATTTAATGGTTTTCAATTATATCTCAGTAAAGTTGTTGCTAAAATAAAAGACCATAATAATATATATATTCCTTACCTAAAATGTTGGAGCCAAGAAATAAAATAACAAAATAATAAAATAAAGTAAAAGTAAAATAATGTAAAATAAAATAAAATGTTTGGGCCAATTGTGCCTTGGAGGCTTTTAGATTATAGAAGAGTTAATATATCCCATTTACCATAATTACATAACACTCCTAGAGGAAAGTAGGGGCAGCACATTAATATTTCATAGTAAAGTCTTATCAATATTAATACTGACTGGACATAAAGAGTCCCATGTCATTTTAAGTATGGTTTGGACTCAATTGAGTTTATGCAAAACTTGGAAAAAATTATTTTGCAGAGCTTTTGGAATTTGAAAATGTGAATAATGGGTGTTGGACCCTTATTAATGTTGATGATTAATACCAGCAACAACAATGATATCAGTAGTTTCCATTTACTGTGCTTTGCAGGTCACATGTATGAACAGAAATTCTCATAACATTCCTGCAGGACAAGCGCCATTAACCCCAATGGAGAAAACTTAGTTTCCTAATGGTTGACGTTTCCAAGCACACAGTTAATAAAAAAAGGGCAGAGACTTGAACGCAAATCTGCCCGATCACGGAGCACACTCACTTTCCTCTATAAGGAAGAGTGTATCGAGTTCATCTGTCTGAGATATAGATTTCAAATCTATAAAATGGAGAAAAGAACTCTTTTATATGTATCACTGAGATGACTAAGGATGAAATGAGATCATTTTTATGAAAATAATGTGTTAAATATAAAGATCTCTATAAATGTGAAACAATATTACCTAGAATACTATTTTTATTATATATCTAAATCAATGTTTAAAATAAGATATGGTTTTAATGAAATTCTTTGCAGGCATTCAAAACAAATATGCTAATTTTATTAGAAGAAATGCTAAGCATTAAACATTGTTTTTTAAATACCTAAGAAAAGAAAATCCCAATATGTTCAAGGGGGTCCATAACTAAATGCCTATCATCTTAAGTTTTTATAAAGTCTGTATAAGTCATGTATAAAACCGGTGCAGTATGCAGACATGATACATTATGTTTGGTCTTAAAGTAGTTCTGGGTACCCAGGAGAGATCTGATAGATCATTTTTACCTTATAGGTAACTTCTTACTCTTTTGAAATTTTAAAATTATTTCAGTTCATGTAGCAACCTGCTCACAAAAGTTTCCATACCACATAAGTTCCTAGGATAATTAGGGGATTACTTATGCATCGTTCCTCAAGGAAAATTCTGTTATAAATAGGACACACGTGGGTATTGCCCAATGCAACTTTTGTTCCCTGACGGTATACACAGAGCATTAAAAAAATTTAGGGAGTGCTGTATTTGAAGAGTTTAAGAACTATTATTCTAAAATACTGATCTGATCATGTGGGCGCTACAGCATAAAAATCAAAAAATGGATCCTCACGGCCTATAAGATGAAAATTGCTTTGTGTGGCACATAGCAGCCTTCTCGGGCTGGACCACACGTCTTTATTGCCTCAGCTCTAGCTACTTTTCTCCAAATTGTGTTCTAGCCACTGAATTTCTTTCATTTTCCAAATATGTGATCCAATGACAGCTTAGTAGCTTTACAAATATTGTTCTCTTTGCCTGGTTACGCTAGCCCCAGCCTTATCTACCTTAAATTCACAGGCATCCTTCTCAACCTTGTTTCAAAGCCTCTTCCTCTATATAATTCATCAGTACCTGCCAAACGAATCTTTGCTGATTAACTGACCGATACAGACCTTACTTATTAAATACAGTACATGCTTATCTCTATAAACACATAGATTTTTGGCAAACAATAATAAAGTGTTACTATTTCTAACAGCGCTGCGATATCTGAATGTCTTTGGAAATGAAATTCTAAAATCTTTACATGAACATGTTTCATTTAAGGCACACAGGTAAAAAAAGATAAATTTTGGATGATTAAATGTAAAAAATAATAGACTTGTTTTTCATCACAGTCCATAGAAGACCAAAGAAACGCTGGAGTCAGAAGAACATTGAAGAGCAATTACTGAGTAAATTTGGGTGCCTTGAAATTAAAAGAAAATTTCCTAATTTTATACACTAAAGTTTATAGTGTAGGTCAGGAGTTGCCAACTTTTCCTATAAAGGGTCAAATCATAAATTTTTAGTCTTTGAAGATTGAGAAGCAAAATCAAATTATAACTATGTCACAGCAATTCCCAGGGCTCTGAGCAGTGCAAAACGACACAGCCACACATTTGCATGTCTGTTGCAATTACTCCACACTGAGTTTTAGTGCCACATACAGTATGTAAACAAATATGTAGCTGTGTTCCAGTAAAACTTTATTTATAAACAAAATCTGAATTTCATGTTTATATTACAAAATATTATTGCTTTGTTTTATTTTGCCCCAACCATTTAAAAATGTGAAAACTATTCTTGTTTCACAGGTCACGCAAAAGAAGCATTAAGCCAGATTTGGGAAACCCATGGATCATAGTTTGCTGAGGAATCCTCTAGGTATATTTTAAAGTCTATTCATACTTTTACATTACCAGACTTCATCTCTGGCATAAATATATCAGAAAATCACAAAATGCTATTTACATCTAGATTGTCATTGATGAATTAATTTTTACATTATATATCTTTTCATGCAAGCAATTTTTTACATTTATAGTCAATTTTTCTCTAGATGTGACATAATTATTTAGAGCCACATCAATATTCTACAACTCTAGAATATACCATCAGCTTTTTTTAAAAATATGCCATGGCTTTTATATTTATATCATCATCTAATAAATTGTTGGTCTTTGGTTTTCTCCCCCACAAAAAGAAAACAGGGCATAGTTTAGGGTCAGTTATAACTTTAGGAGTGGTTTTCTATTGCCATTACACAAGAAATACAAACTACATGGAAATTAAAAAAAAAAAAACTCTAAAAATGTTGTCCTGTTGTTTTCTATTTAATGCTCCAGAAAAAGACCAGCCTAACTTTTATTTCCTGATGTTAACACACTACTTTTCTTTCTTTCTAGGTATATGAAGTATTTTTCTGTATCATTATACTAATTTGAAAAATTTTTGACAGTGTCCCTTTGAATTGTCACATCTTATTAACTCCTTTCTGCACTCATATCTTATTCAGCTCAAAAGTTTTAATTCCTGTTACCTCTTTGCTTATTACCTTTTTTTCAATACTGTCTTCTCTTCATTAAGAATAATTACCAATAGTGTGGTCTCTTCTTCAAAAACACGAAATTTTCATAGAGTGGACCGCATTCTTTTTCCTCCACATATCATTTTTCTTTTCATGAATTCAAGATTTACATTAGGAGAACTTTTCAAGTCTATTTTTCGTACTGATTAAATTTTTTACAGTAATATCAGTTCTTTTCTTTACTACCTCAAATATAGATTTTTAATATGTCATTGTGGTAGGCAGAATAAGGCATCCCTCAAAGATGCTGAGGTCCTGATTCCCTAAACTGTGATTATGTGAATATTACCTGTGAGAATTATATGGCATAAGGGACTGTACAGATGTGATTAAATGAGGAGCCTCAAAGGGAGAGATCATCATGGATTATCCAGGTAAGTCTTTAAAAGCAGATCACTTTTCTTAGCTGTGGTATGGATCGGATTTGACTACAGAAAAGTAGGGGATGTAATGCTGCTGGCTCTGAAGATGGAGGAAGGGAGCCATTAACCAAGGAATGCGAGCAGCCACAGAAGCTGGGAGAAGCCAGGAAACGGATTCCCCCCGCAGGGTCTCCGAAAGACCCGCAGCCCTGCCAAAACCTTGATTTCAGCCCAGTGAGACCTGTGTCAGACTTCTACACTACAGATTAAGAAAATGAATTTGTGGTTTTTAAAATCACTAAATTTGTGGTAGTTTGTTAAAGCTACAAAATAAAACTAATACTGTTCTCATTTTTAGTTTTTCCTCATCTTTTTGTTTTAGCTATCTTCCTACTGTCACCTAATCTTTGTCTGTTCATCATATATGGAGTTCTTTTATCCACAGAGGCCATGAATTCTTGCACGGACTGGTTGTCAAAGAACTTCCTCAAATGTTCTTCCTTAGCTTAAAATTCTTCTTCGGTTTTCACAGGTATGCCAGTGAGTCTTCTGCTGATTACCTTTTCCTTGGGTTTGTGGGATTTTTTGATCCACTTTATTCATTCCAAATGCTAAACTTATCCAGCATATGTGGCTTGAAAGGGACTATCGGATCATTTCTACATAGTCCTCTTTTCCAAATGTGCGAATGTATGAGGGGACGGGGAGGATGTTGAGGGCAGGAGAAAAGGCAGAGAACGAGCCCCTAGAAAAAAAATGGAATCAGAAACTGGTTCTGTTTTTAGTTTTAATTTTTTAAAGTTTATTATTTTGAGAGCAACAGAGAGAGCATGAGCAGGGGAGGGGCAAAGAAAGGAGAATTCCAAGCAGGCTCCACACTGTCAGCACAGAGCCTGACACAGGGCTCAAACTCTTGAAACTGTGAGATCATGACCTGAGCCAAAGTCAAGAGTGGGAGGCTTAACCAACTCAGCCACCCAGGTGCCCCATAAACTGGTTCTTTTAAAAAAAATCCAATATGCCCCTGCCAAGAGATATCCATGCTCTACTGAACCACTGTGAATAATGAGAATGTATTCTACTGCTCAAGCACATTCTTCGTAAAAATGGATCTTCAAATCTTCAACTCTATATATTCATATATAAGGAACTTGATGCCTGAAATATTATCACCTTTACCCCCCAAATCATGTATCTCCTGCCAGAGCCAAGTCTAAAGCTTTCAGTCCAGTGCACCTGCTGTTTGGTGTAGGTTATAAACTGTAATCCACAGTTAGGATTTTGTCACAGGTATTCATATAATTCATTAGTCTACATCCAGCAATATTTGAATATTTTTAACATCTAAAATATGTTTAAAAAGTTTTCTTCCTTTTATCTTTACCAAAATTTTAAGTTGTTCAGTCTAATTGGTCTATTTTTACAACTGTGTCACCACATACTATTATAGAAGAACAGTTTCTTTTTATTTCTGTTGTCATTCTCCATGTTCAATGGCTTGAAAATCCGTAAGCTCCTCTCACTAATGGGAGGCTCAACAAAACAGAAATTTGTTAAACCTCTGAGTACACAGTATTTACACTCTGTTGTTTTTTAACATTTCCAAGTTAAGAAGCTAAGAAATCTTCTTTTTCAAGAAAATATATAGCTATTGCACTCTATCATCACAAAAATACTTAACATTTCTGCAGCTCTGGGTGGCTCACTCAGTCCTATAAGCCTCCGACTCTTGATCTAGGCTCAGGTCATGATCTCAAGGGCTGTGAGATGGACCCGTGTTGGGCTCCGTGCTGACAGTGCTTGTTGGTATTCTCTCTCTCCCTGTCTCTCTGCCTCTTTTCTATGCTCATACTCTCTCCTTCTCTTTTTGTCTCTCTCTTTCTCAAAATAAATAAACATTTAACAAAAAAGGCATTGAACATTTCTGTCATACAAAAAAGGATTAAATGTATGTACCAGGTGTGAAAAGATTTAGCTCTCCGACTCTATGATCCTTCTCTGTTCAGTTAGAAATGTTTTGAGGATATCAAATATTATGAAATATGCATCAGTATTTTCCATTAACACTGTTTTAGTTATTTTGGGAGAATACCAAAATTCTAAAAAACACTATTTTCTAAGCAGTATTTTTATTAAGACCTTCACACTTAGAGCTTAATCTAATGATAAAAACATGAATACAGAGGAAAAAAGAGTAGGGGGAAATCTCATCTAGCTTCATGCCTCCATGTAGAGGAACTTCCAGTGCAACAATAGTTCTTAACGGACATGTTTTTGGCCTTTGCGTATGAGAAGCAAATTCTTCATTGAGCTGGACCTCTATGTTACACAATATTTACCATCCCTAAACTTCAGGGTCCCAAAAGCCAATAGCTTTTAAAGGCACAGTAATATTTTAAAAACACTTCCACTTACGAGTCACTTAGGTGGCTCAGTCCGTTGAGCCTCTGACTTCGGCTCAGGTCATGATATTGCTATTCCTGAGTTCGAGCCCCGCATCAGGCTCTGTGCTGACAGATCAGAGCGGTGCCTAGAACCTGCTTCAGATTCTGGGTCTCCCTCTCTCTCTCTGCTTCTCCCCCACTCGTGCTCTGTCTCTGACTCTCAAAAATAAATAAATATTTAAAAAAAATTTAAAAACACCTCCACTTATTTCAAAGGGATTATCCAGGGTGGGAAATCAGAGCACTATGTTAACAGTCCTGGCCTCAGGTCCTAACTCCTTATTCACAGCTTCCCAACATGAGAGTTTTCTGATTGGTGGCTGGTGGCTGAAATCTACTGGTCCATACTACTGCAATGGGTAGATATTAGCTACTAGAAACCCGTAAATACTAGAAGTTTTCCTCCTTTTACTTCACTGGTAATTCTGGGTACATGTATCTTTTGCAAACTGAAATGATTCTGACTGAAGTCTAGGCTCTAAGAAAAGAAGTGGAGGTAGAAGGGGGCAGGAGGTACCAGTACTCATTTTTGATCTCACATCCAAAGCACTATGCCAAATCAGCTCTTGAGTAAGGAAGGTGATATTGCAGACTCCCTATGTCCGTTTACACACCCAAGGCGGGGCGGGGGGGGGGGAGTTATTATTTATTGAGCCCCTAAAAACTGTAATTCCATTAGAATTCCATTTATCTTTCTGTCCATTTCTCTACCAGAAAAGGAGTTGAGAAAGTGATAGTCAAATACTAAACAGCTCAGAAAAAGTTATAAATGATAAGGAAAACAACAAGTGCTCCTATATACTCATGTTTAGTACAAAAGCAATATATATTTCCTTTTTTCGAGAGTTTTCCCTTTCTGATGATAATATCTACTCCAGATGTCCACTTTTATTAATAAGTCTAAAGAAACTTTAGTAAACAAAATAACTCCATTTATAGGCTTTGTTTTCATATAGAAATCAAGAAAAGAGCCACAGTGGGACCAATCACAATATTTTTTAGCCACAGGAAATTAAAATAGTATAAAAGAGGACTCAAATTGAAGAAAAGAGTTCTAGGAGTCAGATAATGATATTCAAGTGCCATATCTTAAACATAATCAGTTTCTCTTGGCCCAGAATGTACTTTGATAGAAAAGTAACTTTCTTGTGTTTAATGTTTATCTCAAAAATACAATTTAACATTTTCTCAAAATATTTCACAATGATTTCACTTTTAATTTGCTTAAATATATCACATAAGAGAATACTCAAAGGGCATTTGAGAAAAATTATAGCTTACAAGGTTTTGAAAGACAACAATTTACTGAGTGTTTGTAGTTCCTGTTTATTAAATGGTTAAAAAAAAAAAAAGGAAAGGATCAACTTAAGATGCGGAACTAAAGCAAGCTATGGCAAGATGCATTGTGGAAGAAAGAAAACGGACCGAATTCTGTCCCCAGCTATGTTCTCAGTCACTCTTTGGGATGAGGCAAGAGGTAGAGTAATTTCCTTATCCCTCAAGAAGTTGATCCAGAACAGGGTATTTATCCAGGGTCCACTTATTCTTCAAACACTGTCTTTCTCTAAGAGAAGAGTCAATAGCTTTCTTTGGCTTCTCAAAGTAGCACATGATACCAAGAAAGTCATTCACCTTTGGATTAGAAGGTAATCTTTCCAAATCCTTTCAGGCTATGTATATACTTTGAAAAACCTAGTGATGTCAAGGGGGAAAAAATGTCATGCAAGACATTTAAGGTGCCACCAAACCAGAACTATCACACAATCAAAAACAAATAAATGAGTTTCTTCATTTCTAAATAACCCAATGGTAAAAGAAGTCTCAAGGGATGTCTGAAACTACTTTAAGCTGAATGATCATAGTTCTATGTGCTTACAAATTCAGATCATACAAAAAGTGGAATCAACAACACTTCACATATGTGTAGATTAACAATAATTTCATAATCAGTTATTCCTCCTTACTTTTTAGGAACAAAGGGTAAAGCACCCCCCCTTTTTTGATGAGAAAACAGTTATCAAGGTTATTGCCCCAGGAGAAACATTTCCTAACCCTGACAGTTTTCTGACTTACAGGCCAAGGTTCTTCCCAGTGTTAACAAGCAGTACAAGCTTCCGTCTTGGAGATTTATACAATAAACCTAGCAGAAGAGAGTAAACGCAAACTTTAGCTCCTTGTGTGTTTTCTCTCTGGAATGTTTGTTCTGCTGAATCATTTGGGGCCAGATGATAGGCACATAGAGATTTCAAGTGGTTATCTGTGGTTACCATCTTACAGTTAATCATTAAATGTGGGCCAATGAAGCCAAGGGGCTTGATCCACTTTCCACAGTAGGAACTGAAAGGGAGATCATGTCTTGGAGCTTGTCCAAAAATAAACTGCCTCAACTTCTTGAGCTGCTCGTCGTGCTCAAATGGGCAGCAGCGAGAAAAAGAATTCCTGGGAGAAGAAATTAGATATCCTATCCCCCTTTTCCTAGTCATCCACATGGACAACACCCTGTGGGTCCAGGAATTCACCAAGCACCAAGCACAGATCTTTTCCTCCCTTCCCACCCTAGCCCCTCCCACACCCCCCTGCAAATAAAGCCATCTCACGCAGCCAGAAGCTCTTCTATGCAAATGTTTTGATCTGCAGATATTTACTAAGAAAGGAAAGGCGAGTAAACGTATGGAGTGGAGTAATACCAGAGAGAGGCCAGAACAAGAACTACGAGACCCCGAGGGCTGGACTGTAAAGTAAAAGGATACGAATTAACTGACAGCACAAGGCAGCCAATCCTTAATCAAGTGAGAGGCCTCGGGAGGTGGGTGGAGCTAAAATTTCCAGGGCCCAGCGCCGGCGCCAGACACGCTGGCAGGGCGGGAACCGCTCGTTCCTTAGCAACACAGGGGGCCACGCCCACCCAACACCCCAACTCCTTGCTCGCCATCCCCACCCCCACCGCGAGCGCCCATTACGCCGGAAGGGGTCCTTAAGTGATTGCCGTATCTACTGGGTTTCCCAGACTTCGGGTTCCCAGTCTTCCAGAGTCTCCCTACGCCCAGCCACCCCAAATGCTGCTCTCAGGGGAGGAACGACCATCTCCTAAACGCTTTGGGGACTCGCTAAGGACGTGCGCCCGCTTTCATCCTGGACCCCGAGCCTCCCTGGCAGGGCCGCCCCAGCCCCCTCGCCCTCGCGGTACACACACACCTTAGCTCAGCCAAGGCAAGGGCCGACAAACTTCGTGTCCGGCTGGAAATGCTGCTGTCCACGGTCCTGTCACTCAGAGGCAGGGGCGGGACCAGTCTGCGGCACACCCCTGCTCCCAACGGGCTGCACCGAAAGGAAAGAGGCGGGGCTTCGTGGAGAGGGACGTCACCCGTCCCCAGCCTGAGCTCCCATTGGTCAATCTCTCTCCCTCCTCGGCACTGGTCCTGGTGGCCGGCGTGCTCTGGCCCCGCGGCCTTTCCTTCCTTTTGACGCGAGTCCCAAGCTCTAATACCTGACTCACAAAGTGACCATAGAAATTAAAAATAAGGACTACGACTTGCTTGTCTTATAAATATAAAAGACAAGAATGTTTTTTCATTACCGACCCCTTCCCACCTAAACACACACGCAGTCCCATCCCCAATCTCCCAGGAGCATCCCCTGGAGAAGGCATGGACTATCTCTGAAAACAACATTGTTTGCAGATTCAAGCTTTTCACAAGAGAATAATCAACTTAGGAAGAGTGATTCCTGAAATAAGACCAACAACAAAGCTTTGGAGGTATGTCCAGGTACTCAGTGTTCACGTCTACCAAGTGGGAATGAAATACTAAGTTATTAGTTATTATTTGGAAAGCAGTTGACAATTAATTGAATGACTTGTACCTTTTAATCTTGTAATTCTCTCAATACCCAACGAGAGATGTTATTATCCAAGGCTTATGAACAATTAAACTGAGGCTCAGATAGGCAACATTTGTTCAACCATTCAACAAACTAAGAAGTGCCTGCAGTCATTATTTTTTATTTTGTGGTACATTGAATTTAAGTCTTTCAAAAAAGTGTGCGATTTTCAACTTAAGTTTTCTCTTGCTTTAGTGTAAATCATTTTCCTCTAGTCCAGCCTATCATAGCTACAAAAAAAAAAAAGGTTCTTGAAGAAATAAATAGCATACAGAATACAGAAGGACTGAGACAAGTATAGACTAACAAGGTCTCTGGAATCTCCTCGGGTATCAGGGCCACGGATTGAATCCAAAACGTAATTTTATTTTATTTTCTCCTAAATCATTCGCTGGTCTCCAGTTCCTCTCCCAGAAATAAAGGTAGAGTTAAATGAGATTATCGTAATACTCTTAACCAGGTTTGTATGTGTGTGGCTTTAAAATAGTGTAGTCCATTTTCCTTCTATATTAAACCAATACCCGGAAGTGTTTATCTCGTCAATACAGTAGTAATAATAAAGGAAAAACAAAACAATACTTCTGGATAAGTGCTTTGAAAATCAATTAAAATGACCACTATACTATGGTAAAATTATTGAAATAAAAGAAACATTCCAATTGCAAATGACGTTATTCTCGTGTCCTGCTGAATTTCAAATTCATCTGAAAGCTCACTAACTATGAATACTTCTCTACAAAATTTCTTGATTTGTATGACTTGTGATCACCATCATGTTTCTTTAATCTTTTAAAAATATTTAGTTTTAGATTAAAAAGAAAGAGATATGATTGTATATTAATAAGTATGTTATATAAATAAATACTGTAAGATTTAAATAAGAGTGGTGAATTATTTATTTGAATCCTTTTTCAATTGCATATTCAAATAAGTACAGCAAATGCATTTGTTTGAATTTTCTCACATATATACGAGATTATACATTTAAATAAATGTATTGTATGCATGTAAATGTGTAATCATTGAAATAAACACAGCTGTATATTGCCCATATGTATAGCTCCAGATGTTTGAAGCATACTTTCAAATTTCTGGAACTCTACACCTTGGTATCTAGTTAAACATCCAGTAGAAAATACTGAGCTATATATATATAGGAATACATTTCAAAACTCTTATCTGCAGTGGGGAAATAAGGCTAGAACAATGAATAATGAGTCTCTATCACCAAATTTCTATCTGAAACATATTCTTATGAGATAGCTTGTCCTGGAAAGTTGTTCTGCAAGCATATTCTATAAAATGAACACTAGCCCACTTACCCTGAATGAATATGACTATTGTAAAGCAGTCTTGCAAGTGTCTATACAAATACTTAAACTCCAAAAAATAATGTTTCCAATTAACTACTCCATTTTTGGAGTAGGAGAGTTTTCATGTTATCCATGCCTCAATTATTTATTTTTTAACTTACATTTGTGCTCCAAAACTTGGAACATATATAATTTGGAATTTCCCCAAAGGCACAAATGTACATGAGAAGAAATTAAGAAGTACAAACCAATCAATTATGAAATAAAATATATCTTAGGGACATTAAAAAGAAGCAAATGGCTTAATGTAAAATTAAAACATCCAGATGTATGTTCCACATATGCTTATTTCTTTACCATCTAATGACACACACACTGTATTGAAATTTGTAGTAAGTTGAAATATAAATTAGAATCTAATAATTATGTGTGCTAACATCTTTGGTCTAGATGAATACGTATATGGCTTGAAATTTGGGGGAATCAGTTTGTAGAAATCATTTGTAGAAATTATGATTCTATCAAAATATATGAAATGCATTGAATATATTAAAATAAAATAAAATATTAAAAGGTCAAATTATTAAAACTTATTTAGTACTTCTTTGCCTTAAATTTTAAAAGTCGAAATACCCAAATTAGCTCTCTCAGTAGCTGGAATTGGTTTGTTAATAGGTCAAACATGCATATTACCATTTCTGTTGTCATCCTAGAACATCAGGGAGAAAGTTAAGGTGAATTTTGTTTAAAGCATATATAGAAATGATTTTTCATGTGAGTTCATTTAAAAAAATCCCTGTGTGTGACCTCCAGTCTATGCTTGAAAATCTTGGTTTTAGCCCATAGAAATATATTGGAACCACTTAATAAAACCTAGAAAATGGATATGATTTTTCTAAAGAAAAACTTCCTTGGGGCACCTGGGTGGCTCAGTCAGTTAAGTGTCTGGCTTCGGCTAACCTCATGATCTCCTGGTTCGTGGGCTCAAGCCCCGTGTCGGGCTCTGTGCTGACAGCTCAGAGACTGGAGCCTGCTTCAGATTCTGTATCTCCCTCTCTCTCTCTGACCCTCCTTTGCTCGCACTGTCTCTGTCTCTCAAAAAAACATAAAAATAAAAAAAATTTAAAGAAAAACTTCCTTTACAAAACTCAGAAAATTAATACCATAAAATATTGTCATTAATTTGTGTAATATTTGAAATTATAGTTATATAGCACAATTTTAGAATAAACTCTCCCTGGAAGAAACAGACAGACATTATTATATAATCTCAATGTTTGTTTGCTTTTTGATTAATTGAATGCAAGACTGTCTCTGAAATCTGGAATTAAATTATTTATCTTTAAAATGTTCTTCAGATGATATAAGAACATATATAGAAAATTATTTCATGTACATGGAAGAAAGTCAGATCACATATTACAAATATTTTGATGATATGATTTCAAATGTATAGCTGCCAGCTATTTAACTGGCAAATGACATGTGGGTGAAAGGTATATATCTTGTAGCCAGTTGAAAATGTTCACATTTGCCTTTTTTTTTTCAGTGTATTGCAAGTTTAATCCAATATGTCAATGACTAAACGTTCTGATATTAGGATGCAAGTTACAAATAATTCACTGAAGACATTTTTCCTCTTCTTGGGGGTACCCATAATAATAATGGCTTTTTCAGTGGAGAGCCCCTGTATATCCAAGTGGTGACTCATTAATCAAAACTGCTTTGATCTTATGCCCCTTACCTCTTTAAACAAGGCCTCTGAATTCCTCACATCAGGAGAAAAGAGCAACTGCCGGTTTTCAAGTTCCCACTGCTGCGGGGCAGAATTGAGGCACAGCATCTGGATGCACTTTTGTCACTTATTATTGTGAAGGCTCATCAATATTATATTCAGTTAGCATCACACTGATCAAAGCAATCCTCTTCCTTTGCTCCCCTGTATTTTAACCCCCAGTTTCTCCACCTCAGGTATTCCAGAGCCCACTTACTGATGCTTCACTTGTTCGTTTATAGTCAGTCATCACTTTTTAGTGCACTTTATATACAATTTACCTATTTATTATGTGCATTACTTATCTTTCTCTACTTCAAGAAGGTAAGTTGCTTGAGGGTAGAGATCCCATCAATTTTATTAACTGATGTACCCCAAGTGCTGAGATCAGTGCCAAGCACCTAATGGGCACCTAATCCAAGACATTTTTTGATTAAATTTAGTGTTCTGCTTAGTTGTGATTGATTTAATTCCTTATAATATTCTAGTGCATGAATATGCCACAATTCATATATCTATTCTTCTATTGCAGGGCTTTGGGGCTATTTCCGGGTTTGTTCTTTGATAAACAGGGCAGTTGTAAACATTCTTACATAAGTTTGCGGCTGTAGATTTACAAGAGTTTCCCTTTGGTTTATAAGGAGTAGAATCATAATTTGTAGAGCATGTGCACATTGTAAATGAAAACATAATACCAGGAGTACCTGGATGGCTCAGTGATTGGGTGTCTGACTTTTGATTTTGGCTCAGGAATGATCCCAGGGTCATGGGATCGAGCCCCATGTAGGACTCTGCACAGAACAGAGTCTGCAAAAGATTCTCTCTCTCCCTCCCTCTGTCCCCACCCTAACTCGTGCTTGCTCTCTCCTTATATACATATATATACATATATATGTAAATAAGAAAGAAAGTATAAAACCAAATTTTTCCCAAGGTGTTATACTATTTATTGCCCTCCTAACAGAAATAGTAATTGTAAGACTCAAATGTATTGATCTTTTCAGAAAACCAAATTTTGGCTTTATTCACTTTCTCATATTTGTTTTTTATTTCATTGATTTTTGCTTCTTATTATTATTTCTTTTTTTCTACTTACTTAGTTTTTTTTATTTCTGTATATCATTAAGGAGAAAGTAAGATAATTGATTTAAATTGTTATTCTTTAAAATTATTGGTGTTTAAAGTTAGGAAAATATTTCTAAGGACTGCTTTAGTGATATCCCGTAAATTTTGATATGTGGTGTCTTAATTAGCATTCTCTTGAAAATATTTTAAAATTTTTCTTTCCATGAGTTCTTTTATCTTTGGGTTATTTATTTAGAATTGTCTTGTTTAGAGTCCAAGCATTTGGGAGTTTTCTAAATGCCTTAGTGTTATGGACTTTTATATATTATGGACTTTTAATTTAACCCCATTGTTGTTCGAGAACACACCCTGTATGATTTCAAACTTCTGAAAGTTCTTGAAACTTATTTTATAGCCTGGCATTTGGTTTATCTGAAAGACTGTTCCAGTGGAGTTGAGAAGAATGTGTATTCTGCAATAGTTGCATGTAGTGTTCTAGAATTAATAATATGTATCCTTAAATTATTGCTAAGATTCATCAATATTATATACTCGTAAGATTGCATATTTAAGAGTGATCCTTGTATGCCACTCCTTCCCACCCCCATAGTTTCCTCCTCCCCTCCCAGCATCCCAGGGCTGGATTCAGCTTCACAGTTCACACCCGTTACATTCCACTCCACATTCATACGTCACACTACACAAATGTCAGAACCTATGACAGTGTGATTCCATGTATCCCCACTCCATCATTTGTATTATTGTTGCTGTATATGTTTGTTTTAAATGCATTATAAAACTTCAGTGTAAAGTGTATTTGCTTTTGACCTAAATGGTTAGCTCTTTTAAAGAATACAAAGAGAATTGTCTTTTAGATTTACTCATATAATTACCATTTCTGGCACTTTTTGTTCTTTTCTACATCTCTGACAATATCAATATTACAGAATTTGTATTTTTTCTATCCTCTCCAACTTTCAAGTTTCCTTTTATACAAAACATGAGATTATAAATGATTCTATTTCTGTGTACATATATATGTGCATATACTTCTTTTAAATAAAAATGGATACAAATAAACACATACATACGATTTGAATTTTGAACTTTTTCTTTGAACTCAACAAAAAGTACACATTTCAATAATTTCTTGCAACATTCATCTGAAGTTACATTTACTATCCTGGATTATCTTCAGAAATAAGAAGATTGAGGTTAGGGAGAGTAAACATTTAACAATTACTTTAAAAATCCATTAAAGCTTATTGTGTACTTTTATTTTTTAATTATTATCCATCTTCCCTAACCCAATACTGTGAGATCATTCCTCTTCATTACCATACAATGCTTACTTAGCTCACTGTTTGGAACCTCCTGGACAGATCTTTAAAAGTTATAATGAATATATTAAATAATGAATTTAAGATATAGATATAGATATAGATATAGGTAGAGATATAGAAAGATACAGATGCTGGAACAAAAAATGCAGTTAGAGTGCATTTTTCCACACCTCCTGATCCCACCTCTGGCATCTGGCAGCCACCAATCCATTCTGTCTTTCTCTCTGTCTCTGTCTCTGTCTCTGTCTCTCTCTCTCTACACACATGGGCTTCTTTGGGGGTTTTTTTGGGAGTGGAAATTATTTGTTTAGTTTTGTTTTTCTTTTTAGATTCCATACATAGGATCGATCGTACGGTATTTGTATTTCTCTGACTTATTTTTCACTAAGCATAATGCCCTTGAGTCCATCTATGTTGTCACAAATGGCAAGATTTCATTTTTTATGTCTGAGTGGTATTCCATTATATATAGATATGGATATAATATAGATAGATATAGATAGCTGTACCACAATTTCCTTATCCATTCATCGGTTGTTTCCATAACTTGGCTATTGTAAATAATGCTGCAATGAACAAAGGGGTGAATATCTCTTTGAGTTAATGCTTTCATTCTCTTCAGATAAATTCCTAAGAGTGGAATTAAGGAATCATATGGTAGTTCTGTTTTTAAGTTGTTGAGGAACATTCCATGCTGTTTTCCATAATGGCTGTACCAATTCACATTTAGCCAAAACAATCTTGAGAAAGAAAAACAAAGCTGGAGTCATCACCCTCCCAGAATTCAAACTATATTACACAACTATAGTAATTAACACAATATGGCACTGGCATAAAAACAGACACAGATCAAAGGAACAGCATAGAGATCCCAGAAATAAGCCCATGCATATATGGTCAATTAATTGACAACAAAGGACCCAAGAATATGCAGTGGGAAAAGAAATGTTTTCAACACATGGTGTTAAGAATTAGCACTTGTTGGGATGAGCACTGGGTGTTGTATGTAAGCGATGAACCACAGAAATCTACCCCAAAAACCAGAAGCACACTTTACACACTGTATGTTAGCCGATTTGACAAGAAATCATATTTTAAGAAAAGAATTAGAATTCTTTATTAGTCTAGGTATGTTGGTAATATTTTCTCTCAGCTTTTATTTGTCTGAAAATGTCTGTCTCCTCTCTCCTTTTTGAAAGTTACTTAGAATTTGAGGTTTTTGAGATTGAAAGTAATTTTTATTTGAGCTCCTTATATGTTATTCAATTGTCTTCTTGCCACCATACTTCTTATGTGAGGTTAGCTATTCTTTATCTTACTCCTGTTTACAATCTACCTTTTTGTTCCCATCTCTGACTGCTTTCAAGAGGCTATCTTTGGTTTTCAGTCTTGTGATTGTCATGTGTCTAGGGATGTACATGTGCTCCTGTTTGTATTTATCTTACTTTGATTTTGCTGAAACTAGATATATAAGTCAAAGCTCCATATTATTTGGGTCGTTTTCAGCTATAATTTTTTTCAAATAATTTCTCTGGCCCATTGCAATTCTTTTTTTCTTGTTTTTATCTTTCACTGAAGTATAGTTGGTATACAATCTTTTATTGGCCTCGTGTATATCGTAGTGATTTGACAATTATAGACATTATGCAATATTCACCATATAAGAATAATTACCATCTCTTCATTCCTTACATGAATGATAATGTACCACACAGATCACTGGGGTTCTATTAATGTTTAAGCCTTTACTCTTTGTTCTACAGATTCGATGCCCACTTCTGTTGTCTTTAATCTGTCCTTAAGCTTATTCAGTAATTTCTTAAATTCAATTACTGTAGAACATTTAGAATTGTCATTTAAATATTTGTTATATTTCTATTTATGTTTGTTATAGTTCTATATACCAAGATTCCTTAATTCTTCACTCATTAAGGCCGTATTTCCCTTTAAGGCTTTTTACGTGTTTATAATAGTTGCTTTAAACATTTTACCTAGTAATTAAAACACCTAGGTCTTCTCAAGATCAGTTTCTATTGACTGCTGGGTTTTTTTTGGTTTTGTGTGTGTGTGTGTGTGTGTGTGTGTGTGCGTGTGTGTGTTTATTGCCGTTGGTCATATTTTCCTATTTCTCTGCATATCTGGTAACATTTTGTTGTATACTAAAATTGTAGACGATACATAGTAGGGACCCTGTAGTATGTTACATTCCTCTGACAAGGGTTTTGTTTTTGTTTTATTTTGTCTGTTTTTCATTAGCAGCAAGTTCAGTTATATCTAATCACCTTGGATTTTACTAGGCTTGCTTTTATACTCTGTGAAGGTAGGTTAATGGAAATTCCAAGATGCTTGTCAAGGCCCTCTGCATTGGCTCTCTCCAAATTCCAAACTCTGTTTCCCCTCTTGTTCTTGTCCAGGCTTGGTTTTAAGCTCTGTATATGTCCAGAGTAGTTTTACTTTAGCACACAGTCCTTTCACCTAAGTTGTGGTCTTTCTGCTGTCTCAGTTTTATTCCTGAAGTCTTTCTGAGGTTTTATCAGTCTCCATGGGCTGGAATTTCATCTCTCAGCTCTGATCAATCTCTAATATCTTTAGATTTCCCCCAATCTCATAGCCACTGGTCTTCAGTAATCCTTACAAAGTCTTTCATTGCATATACCCAGCCTATTTGTTGGCCAAGGACTTGGAATAAACCTCCAAATGGACTTTTGAATCCTTCCTTATGTGATCATCTCTCCAGTATCCTGCACTGCAGAGTCCAGCTGTTCTGAGCAACCAAACACTGAAATCTGCCTCTGCAGATCAGTGAAACTGATGTGCTTTGCTTGTGCTTCACCTCTTTCTGCTGTGATGGGGAAACTGGCCTCATACAGAGGTGCAGTGAAAATGGGGCCCATGTCAAGTGTTTCCCTTCTTTAAGGAATTGTGGTCATGTGCTGACTCTTGCCCAAGGCCTGAAAAGCATTGCATCCTATATTTTGTCCAGTTTTTAAGGTAGAAGGGCTGGTCTGGCACTAGCTATTCTGTCACGGCATGAAGCAGATATCCACATTGTTATTTGAATTTTGTGTCTTACAATTCTGCTAAACTTCCTTTTAAATTATCTGCATCATTTTATTTTTTACACAATCATGTCATTTGTAAATGACTATGTTTTCTTCTCAACATTGTTATGTCTTTTTCATGCTACAATATTGAATAGAAGTAATGACGGTAGGCATCCTTATCTTTTCTGTATTCTCAAAAGGAAAGCTTTAAACATTCTTTCATTATGTATTTGTTAGCTGTGAATTTTTTTTATGATATTCTCAACAGGTTAAAGAAGTTCCCTTTTGCATCTATCTTTCGAAGATTTTTTTTGGAGTGCCTGGGTAGTTCAATTGGTTAAGTGTCGACTTGATATCAGCTCAGGTCATGATCTCACAATCATGACATTGAACCTCCCCCACCCCCACATTGGGCTCCACACTGAGTGTGGAGCCTGCTTGGGATTTTCTCCTTCATCTCTCTCTACAAATCCCCCTGGTTCACACACACACACACACACACACACACACACACACACACACACTTTTTTTCTCTCAAACAAATAAACATTAAAAAAACACAAAGGTTTTCTTTTAATTGTAAGTGGATATTGGTTTTATCAAGTATATTTTGCATATTTAGAAATGATCCTAATTTTTTTCAACTTTTCCTATTGGTATGATGAATTAGATAATTTTCAATGTTGAAATTAACCCCAGGGGCTTTCCTACCATCCTACCAAGTGGAGCTGAAGCCCTGGCTATTGGCCCAGGTAAATACCTGGCCAGACACAGGGCTTCAGTCGGGTCATTGGGAACCAGAAACTTTCTTCATCCTTTGGCATCATGTCACATGATATGACCCCAACTAGCAGGGTTACAACACTATCTTCCACACCTGGGCCAAAGAGACAAGGAAGTGAACTAAGAGAATGGATGAGGCCAATCCTACCATGTGTAGCCAAGCAGTGCCGCACCCTTTGCAAAAGCCAACACTTACCCCTAATTTTTACTGAGCTCCTGAATGTATCATTCAAAGCCAGCATGAGAAATGTGTAGGCCTACAGGACCCCAAGCTCAGAAGGGTCCTGTGTTTGCTTAATGCTCTACTGTTGACATCATGAAATTCTTAACAATTTTATCTTTGAGCTTGTCTTTTATAAAGGGATGTCTAATTGGATAATGGAGGATGCACATGAGCAGAGGAGAGATACACAGTATGCATGTTTGCCATATTCCTTGGAGTCCCACTTGCATATGGAGTTCAAGATGCCCCATGAGCACTGACTTCTGATGAACCTATGACAGATGGGAATTCAGCATAACTCAAAATACAAGTAAGTGTGTTATGGAAGTCACTGGCAATAACAAGAGAGGATTGGTAGAATGTGCACATATAAAGAAGTAGAATAAGAACAGTTGAGTTAGTTTTGTTCCTTGTTAGTACTATTTAGCAAGAATAAAATGCATACACAGGCATGAGCGATGACATATGAATTGTATAATTTCAGTGTTTCTGCATATCAGTAGCTGACCAAGGATACATGATAGTATAACATGAATTGCCCCAGGTGGCCTGCTTTCATGGCTTCTTCAATTTCCGCTGGTAGGAAATGATATTATTTCACATATAGTAAAAGAAAATTAAAACAATGTATTTCCAGGACTTTTATTATTGTCATGCACTTTATTTCTACATATGTTTTGATCTTAACACTATATTATTCATTTTCTTTTAATAATTTTCCTTTAGAAATATTTTTAAAATATAAGAAAGCTTTTCTTATATTTACCTAAATATTTATAATTTGTAGTTTTCTGTAGATTCATGTTTCCACTTGAGTATTATTTTTTTCTGCTTGAAGAACTTCCCTGACCATTTCTTTTGATGTCTGTAGTGATGAATTCGTTTGTATGACTGAATAAGCCTTTATTTTGTCTTCATTTGTTAAGATATTATTTCTGGGTATAGAAGACCAGGTTGGCAATTTTCATTTTAGTATTTCAAAGATACCATCCCACTGTCTTCTGCCTTTCATTATTTCCAACATGTCTGCTATCTGCTATCATTTTATATTTATTCTTCTATAAGTAATGATCTTTTATCACTAGCTGCTTTTAAGATTTTCTCTTTATTAGTACCTTTGGGCAATTTGACTATATGATATGATATAGATTTATTCATATTTCTTGTGTTTGGGTTTTTTTGAGTTTCTTTGACCTATGTATTTATAATTTTTGTTAAACTTGGAAATTTTCCAGACATTATTGTTTCAAATATTTTTTCTATCCTCCCACTCTTCCCCCTCCTCCAAGGACTCCAAACAGATGCACATTAGGCTGTTTGACCTATTCATATTTTTCTCTCTGTATAGACTTCTGATAGTTTTTATTGCTCCATTGCATTATATTCAAGTTATTTTTCATTTCTTTTGCTGTTAACCCTAGCCAATGTATTTTTCATATCAGAAATTTCTTTTTTCTTAAGTTTATTTATTTATTTTGAGGGAGGAGGGGCAAAAGAGAAGGAAAGAGAGAATCCCAAGCAGGCTCCACACTCAGCATGGAGCCTGATGTGGAGATCAGTTTCACGACCATGAGATCTTGAACTTAGGAAATCAAGAGCTGCACACTCAACCTACTGAACCACCCAGGCAACCCTCAGAATTATTTTTCTATATCTAGAAGTTCAATTTTATACTTTTTCTGTATCATTTATTCCTTTCTCTAACATGTTTCTCCTTCTGGCTGCTTTCTTTAACATTTAGGAGATAATTGTAAAAACTGTTTCATCATTCTTATCTACTAATTATGTCATCTGGTCTATTACTATTGACTGAATTTTTTTCCATCCTGTGAGTCATATTTCCCTATTTCTTTGAATGCCAGGTAAATTTTTTTTATTGAATGTCCCACATTGTGAACTTTACCTTTTTGGATGCTAGAAATTGTGTTCCTAAAATATTCTTGAGCTGTTTTCTGGAATGCAGTTGTTACTTGGAAACAGTTTAATCCTTTTCTGGCTTTACTTTTAAGCTTTGTTAAGCAGGAGCAGAACAGCCTGTAGTCTATTAATCTTCCCCCACTACTGACCCAAAACGCTGGTGTTTATGCTAACCAATGCCCTTTGAATTATGATGTATTTCCACTTTGGCTAGTAGAACGTAAACTATTAATGACCCTGTGTTAGCCCTATAGATTGTTCTGTCTGCTTTTTCCAAGTAGTTCTTTCTTAAACCCAGGTCGTTCCCTCACATACACTCACCGATCAGTACTCAGTTGAAATACGAGAAGGTAACTTTTATGCCTATGCAGAACCCTCACTCTGCAATTTTCTTGGGTCTGGTGTTTCTTCCTCTGAACTGCAGTTGTTTTGGCCTCACTAGATACTCAACTTCATCATCTCGACTGGGAGGTGCCAACAGCCTCCACCTAGGTCTCCTTTCCCTGCACTGTGGCTTAAAAACTGTCCACACTGTAATCTGGGGCATTCAGAGCCTTGGCCTCAAAATTTTCTTTCCCTGGAGATCTAAGTCATGTCCTGCCTAATGTCCAGTGTTTGAAACCATGCTTTAATAGATGTTGAATTTTTTGTTTGAGGAGAAAGTTAGATCTGATCTGTATGGCTTAATTACAATTGGGAACAGAGGTTCTAAATGCTCAATTTTAATTGAAAATTGATTATTAATTATTTGTAAATTAAAATTTAAAAATGGTTGTAGGACATAGGTACAGTCTTTCAGAGAGGATTTGTATCACCACTGTAGGAACATTAGGACAGTAAGAATGTAGACTCATTTAAACCTTAACTGAAACATAAGGACCTCAACTTTTGACTGCACACATGTCAGTCTAGCTTGTGACTATAACTTCTCAGGGATTTTTTTTCTTTTCTCTGCTGAGAAACAGGGCAACAATAATTCTTTGAGAATAAAGGCATGAGTATATTCAACTTTATTTCCTTCTTATACTGAGGTTCTCAACTCAATGTTTGAGAGTTTCTTATCATATTTCCCACCTTGGGTGAGCCCTGACTCCTAAAGTCTGTGAGAACCACTGAAGTTTTCAGCTTTGACATAGTTTGGGGACAAAAGCAGTTTCAGTATTCTTGTTACTTGCTGAAATACAGCTGTGCCCATCAGCTGTTACTGCTTAACACACCACCACTAGTCCAGTGGTATAAAACAATAATAATTTTATTAGAATCTAAAATCCTGTGGTGAGGAACTTGGACAGGATTCAACAGGAAGTACTTGTCTGTTCCACGATGTCTGAGGTCATAGCTGGGAAGTCTGAGCTGCTAAGGACACAAGGGCTGGTAGATGGAAGGTTCTCTGAGCTTTTCTACACAAATGTCTGGTTACCTGGGTCAAGACGTATTGCCAGCTGCATTGCACTTAGCTGGGGCTGTTGGCAAGAGGACCTATACGTAGCGTCTCCGTGTGGCTTGGTTTTCTCACAGCATGTTGAGATCACATTGCAGAAGATCCGTGGGATGGAAGAAATTATACCCACCTTTGGAAAACGTGACTTGCCATGCCTTCTCATATTTGTAGTTGACAAATTCTTTAATCTTATTAACTTTTTGGGTGTACATACACACATACACACACACACACACACACACACACACACACACACATATGCATTTTTAGTTGTTTTTAGTTGCTTTCACCTTTAGGAATTAAACATGAAGAATTCCAGAGATCAATCTGGATATTTAGGCTTAATCATGTCACTAAGCATGGAGTTCTCAACTTTTATGTAAGTTTTAGAATCAATTTTTTCAAGTTCCATGAAAACCTTACTGGTATTTTTGTCTATATATCACTGATATTACTGATTTTTAAATGCCTTTTTAATATTGTGTTCTCATTCTTGAACATACATGTTACCAGTCTTTGTTATGGCTCACTAACTAAAATTTCATAATTTTCTTTATTCAGGTCATACATATTTTTCATTAGTTTGGTTTTTTGGAATATCATAGTATTTGTGATTTTAGGAATGGTATTTACTGTATGATGTTATATTTTCTAATTGCTTACTACTGGTTTGTAGGAAACCCATTGATTTCTGTATATTGATCTTATATCAAGCTAATCCACTTTCTTTAGTTTCTTAGCTGTTACCAGTTTTGCTTGCTGATTATCTTGAAATATGGGATCATGTACAAGTAATAATAGACTACCTTGATATTTGGCATCATGTGTGAATGACAGTTATTTCTTCCTTCAGTGTATACATCACATTATTTTCACTATTCTCGTAGGTAGGACCTCTAACATAATGTTGAAGAATAGCAACAATATAGAGAATATTTTTATTATGAATGAATATACATTTCTGTTAAATGTCTATCATTACCCACTGAACTAACAAACAGCGTTTTACTGTTATTACAGTATTAGATATTCTAATATGGGAATGTACTTTATCCTGTAAAAAATAGTACCTAGTCATGCCTTTTTTAAAAATGCTGCTTAACTTGACTTGTTAATATTTTATATGATTTATGTCTCTTTTATATGTGTAAATGGCATATTGTAGGGTATGTGTGTGTGTCTGTGTGTGTGGTATTTGCTATTATGACTCAGATGCATTAACTATTGAATATAATAAGTTACTTCTTTCTTCTACTGTATGCAGTCTGCTTTGGATCATTTGAAAGTTAAGATAAGGCTTCACCTTATTTTCTTTGCTCTGGAAATCTTTGCAGAAGATGAGAAATTGTTTATTTTTGAAGTCTTGTCAGAACTTATTATCTGGTCAAAAATTATTAGACTTGCTATTACTTCAATCTCTTCTAGGGTTTAAGGTTTAATTCAATTGTTCTAATTTCTCTTGAACACACTTGGAAATTCATATTTTCCTAGAAGCATATACATTTCTTGTAGTTTTAAAAATTTATGGCATAAAAATTTGTACATTCTCGTATATTTTAAACTTTATTTAGTAACTTTGTCAACTTGAGTTCCCAGTGGGCTTCTCCCTTTTTTTTATGATCATACTTTTCAGTTATGTTTTACATTTACCTCGCCAAAAATCTTACTTTTGATTTCTGTTGATCAATTTTAGAATTTTTTTGTTTTTATTTGTTATTTTATTAATATGTTTTTTAATTTTACTAACTTCTGTTTTTAAAATCATGTTATTTTTGTCCTATATATTTTTTATATTTAGTGTTTATTATTTTCTATTAATGTATTCAGCTTTATAAATCTTCCTCTGATTTCTGTTATAGACACAAAGTATATATTTTGATAAATAGTGCTTTTATCCTTCGAAAATAGTTTAAGGTTTATTTTCTTTTAACAAAGAATTACTTAGAAGAATTTTCTTTAATTGGTAGGTTTGTAGATTTGGAGGGAGCTTGGAAGAGAGCTATTTTTGTGTATTAATTACTTAATTTCTTATTCTCTTGCATTTTCAATGAATATAGACTCTATGATATCAGTTTTTGTTAGCTTTTTTGAGATTTATTTTGTGGTTCAGTACATAGTCAGTTGTTTTCTTTTGGTGTCCTATTTGTGTTTAAATCCTCCATTGAATACAGACTTCTATAAAACTCTATGTATATCTACGGGATTGTTTGATAATTATGTTATACAAATGTTTTAAATCTTCACTTATTTTCATATCCTTGATTCAACAAATCAAAAGTTTCTAAAGGCAGGTATCAATGTTTCTGACTATGACTGTGGATTTATTAAATTTTTGTATATTTATCAGTTTCACTTTAGTATTTCTCAACTCTGCTTACTGGTACATAAAGAACCCTACTCTGTACTACGACCATTCCTGTATTACATTTCCTTAGCATGCAATATCCTACCCCTCCTTAATGCTGCTTACTTTCAATTCTATTTGGTCTAATGTTATTATTCCTATTTATGCCACCTGGGTGGCTCAGTCAGTTAAGTGTCTGACTTCGGGTCAGGTCACTCATGTCATGGTCTCAAGTTCATGAGTTCAAAGCCCCAACTAAGGCTCTGTGCAGACAGCTCAGAGCCTGGACCCTGCTTTGGATTCTGTTCTTCTTCTTTTTCTGCTCCTCCCCCACTCACACACTCTCTCTCTCCCAAAAGTAAATAAACATTAATTTGTTTTAATATTGTTATTTATTTTTTCTTAACAAATTTCTAGTTTATTTCTTTTTCATTTCTTCTCTTATTTCCTAACATAATGTGTCCTTTTACTTTAGGCGAGCTGTCTTTCTTCTACTAAATGCACTCTGCTTTGGATCTTTTAAAATTTCTCATAGTTTCTGGACTAAAAAGGGATATCCTTCTTGTTTTCCAGTGCAACCATGGATGTTTAAAAAATATTTTGGAGCATCTGGATGGCTCAGTCAGTTGAGCATCTGACTCTTCATTTCCACTCAGGTCATGATCTCAGGATTGTGGGATTGAGCCCCACGTTGGGCTTGGTGCTGAGTGTGGAGATTGCTTAAGATTCTGTCTCTCTCCCTCTGCCTCTATCCCCCACTTGTGTGCTTTCTCTTTCTTTCTAAAATTAAAAAAATTAAATAGTAGAATTTTTAAAATAAAAATATTTTTACCATGAACTCCAAGAAATAGAAACAGAGGATAGGATGCAGCACGTACCAGTGTGCATTTTGTTCCTGGTGCATTAATAGTAGTTTAGGCTTTGTAACTTACCATATCTCAAAGGCATTATTTTTCCTTATAAAAATAATAACTTTTATTTTATATTATAGAACATACAGTAAAGCTCAGTTTTCATGGTATCCAGAAGTAGATAAATAAGGTTTTCTATTTTTGTAAGAATCTTAGAAAAATCCACAAATGGAGACAAAATTGAAATATTAAAAATTAGCAGTAAGTAGAAAAAATACATTATTTATTTTGGAAATTTGGTTTCCCTTTGGTAAATTTTATTTGAAATCTGCTAAATTAACAATTGTATTATTTGCAATATTACCTTACTTGGGTATTTTTCAATGGTGAACATAATTCTGAGATTCAATTAGACCTAAAAACAGAAAAGCTAAACAGTTGGTCCATTTTAATTTTAGCAATGTATATTTTCTGAATTCCATTGGAACATGTTTTTATTTATAATGTATTTGTTGTGGAATGTTAAACTATAGTTGTACTCTGGAAACTCAATAAAGTGTTTTGTCAACAGGTTGCATGCATGAATACTGGACAAGAAAAAAATTCCTACAGCAACAGGATACTCACTGAATTAACCCTATGTTGTTCCATTGTGGGAAATGTCCCGGATGAGGGGGAGCTATGATAGACTGCTTTCAGGGCAATTGTATCATGCTGGAACATCCACCAGAGCGGATGCAAAAGTCTGAGAGAAATTATTTTTCTACTTTTAAATGATTAAGTAGATCAATGGTCTTTTAAGTGTTCTACATCTGATGCCCCAGATATCAATGGGAGCTATTATATCCTCTTTTCCATACAGCCTGTATGATCTTCTGTTATGCTTCCTGAAGGGAGCCATATCTTAAGCCCAGAAGTAAGAAGAAGTGATGATGTGATATTGAGGCTCTTCTGCCTCCCTGATGGGAGGAGATAGTGCCTAAAGGAAGTATTAAGAGAAAGATGGGTCTTGCTCCACAATCTATTCTGAGGGGCTTTGGGGCCTTTCAGAATTGAATTTAAATGCTACGTCTACCCAATCTATATACAACAGATTGGGCAAACTCCTTAGTGTCTCTCTGCCTTAGAGTCCCCATCCATAAAATTAAGATAGTAATACCCAATTCACAGTGCTGCTATAACTATTATACAAAATAATGTTTGAAAAGTTACAAGTACAGTGAAGTCCATGGTATGAATTATATGGTTTTTTATTTACATTACTTCTAAATTACTTTTTTAATTTTTTAAAAATGTTTTATTTATTTATTTATTTTTAATTTATTTTTGATACAGAGAGAGACAGAGCATGAAAGGGGGAGGGGCAGAGAGAGAAAACACAGAACCGGAAGCAGGCTCCAGGCTCTGAGCTAACTGTCAGCACAGAGCCTGATGCGGGGCTCAAACCCACGAACGTGAGATCTGACCTGAGCTGAAGTTGGAGGCTTAACTGACTGAGCCACCCAGGTGCCCCTAAATTACCTTTTTTAAGTTTGTTTATTTATTTTGAGAGAGACAGAGACAGCATGAGTTGGGGAGGGGCATAGGGAGGAAGAGAGAGAGGCTCTGAGCTGGAAGGACAGAGCCCAGTGTGGGTTCGAACCCATGAAATGGCAAGATCATGACCTGAGCCGAAACCAAGAGTTGGATGCTTAACCAGTTGACCCACCCAGGCGCCCCTACTCTAAATTACTTTTAATCATAGAAGTGCTGCACTAAAGAGAGGAGCAGGGTTGCTTTATACATATTGGTAACTACCAGTCCCTTCAGATCATTCTATTGGAAGTAATGCCACAGCAGACACAACGTAGAAGCAGCCAGGAGATGAGAGAACTTCACTTCAACTCAAGTCAAAACAAAATATTCTGCAACTGTTCATATGCACAGAGTAGAGTAACCGCTATAAGAAACAAGGGCCGGGGCACCTGGGTTGTTGGTCAGTTAAGCGTCTGGCTTCCGCTCAGGTCATGGTCTCACAGTTCGTGGGTTCGAGCCCCGTGTCAGGCTCTGTGCTGATAGCTCAGAGCCTGGAGCCTGCTTCTGATTCTGTGTCTCCCTCTCTCTCTGACCCTCCCCTGCTTGTGTTATTTCTGTCTCTCAAAAATAAATAAAAAACATTTAAAAAATTAAAAAAAAAAGAAACAAGGGCCAAATTTCAGTGGTTTAACATAGTAAAGGTTTATGTCTTGCTGACTTCACAATTGTTACAGGAAGGCAGGGAGTGAGGTCTCTGCTCCATGGAGTCACCCAGAGGATCAAACTTTCTTTCATCTACAGGTTCCACTATTCCTAGGTCTTGAAGATCTTGGGTGAATTCATTGTGTCTGTCAAGCAGAAGTGAAAAAGAGTAAATGGAGAAATACATGGATGAAGTTTTAAGGACCATGCATAGAAGAAGTATGTATCATTTCCAGTTTTTCATATTGCATTGGCCAGAAGTTAGTCAAGTGGTCTCCCAGCTGGAAGAGGGGACACTTGGAGATACACTCTGTATGCCCATGGTGGAAAGAAAATAGGATTTGATAAAGTACATAGCATTGCTTCTGCCACAGATGTTACTTGGTCAGACACCAAAATAAGGGCTGGGAGTCCAATGAATTTTTCTTTTAAATTCCCTCATGCTCCTTTCGTATGATCTTCAACATAAGTATCCAATGTTTGCTTAAGCTAAAGAATAAACACAAGAATAATTTATGATTTGGTCATGAGCTCAGCTCATCAGATCTTAATTCTGTGGTGGATTCTTAGCTCTTTGTAAAGCTGAAGTGACTTAACCTCTGTAAGTTTCATTCACCTGGAAAATGTCTATCAAAATCACAGAAATGGAAAGTTAAATTGAAATAATACATGAAAATGTGTTTATAAATTAGGAAACATGAGCCATTATTTTTACTAATGAAAAGATGGCTGAAAAATTACTATAGCAACGGCGTGGCATTCCATTACCACTCTGCTCTGTCTTCATCAAGTCCATTAGCATCCCTGTGCAAATCATGTTGTTTAAATGTGAGATATATATTTGAATTTCACATTTACTGTACAGATGGAATCTCTGTTTAGTTAACATTTTCTTATACTGGGAGGGTTCAAATGAGCTATGTTGTAAAAAATAATGGGGGCACCTGGGTAGCTCAGTCAGTTAAGTGTCCCACTTCGGATCAGGTCATGATCTCACAGTTCGTGAGTTCTAGCCCTGCGTTGGGCTCTGTGCTGACAACTCAGAGCCTGGAGGCTGCTTCAGATTCTGTGTCTCCCTCTCTCTCTGTCCTTCCCCTGCTCGCGCTCTTTCTCTCTCTGTCTCAAAAATGAATAAACATTAAACAAATTTTAAAAAAATAATGAAGTCATCACAAGGGAGAGGGTCTTACCATTACATGATGAGCCAAGGATTTGGAAGACAAAGACTCAAATGAAGTAAAGGGAGAAAGAAATTTTTAAATTTTTCTTTTTTTTTTAAGTTTATTTACTTTGAGAGAGAGCATATGTGCATGCAAGTCGGGGAGGGGCAGAGAGCAAGGAAGAGAGAGAGGGAGAGAGAGGGAGAGAGAACCCCAAGCAGGCTCGGCATTGTCACTGCAGAACCCGATACAGGACTTGAACTCATCAACCATGAGATAATGACCTGAGCTGAAATCAAGAGTCAGACACCCAACTGACTGAGCCACCCAGGCCCTCCAGAGAGGAGTTTTCAAAGGGTATGATGAGGGGCGCCTGGGTGGCTCAGTCGGTTGAGCCTCCGACTTCGGCTCAGGTCAGATCTCACGTTCGTGGGTTCGAGCCCCGCGTTGGGCTCTGTGCTGACAGCTAGCTCAGAGCCTGGAGCCTGCTTCCGGTTCTGTGTCTCCTCTCTCTGCCCCTCCCCCTCTCATGCTCTGTCTCTCTCTGTATCAAAAATTAAAAAAAATTAAAAAAATTAAAAAAACATTAAAGGGTATGATGAGCAGGGGTCTGAAAAGTAGAGAATCCAATTAGTTTTTAACATTATATTAGATACCAGAATAAGAAAGAAACTTAAATATAAGGTCTTACTTAAGTTAATTCTTCATTAAAGAATTGAAAAGAAGGGGGTCTGAGTAGCTCAGTTGGTTAAGCATCCTTTAGGCCTAGGTCATGATCTCATGGTTCCTGAGTTTGAGCCCCATGTTGGGATCTGTGCTGATAACTCAGAGCCTAGAGCCTGCTTCAGATTCTGAATCTCCCTCTCTCTCTGTCCCTCCCCTGCTCATGTTCTGTCTCTCTCTCTCAAAAATAAATAAACATTAAATTTTTTTAAAAGAATCAAAAAGAGGAACTTAATTCTTTAGTTCCTATTTCATTCTTTTATAGACATTAGCAAATGTATTTACTTTGCAAAAAATCATTACTTACTTAATATTTACAACCCTGTCCTTCATCACCTAAATGGAAACTTAAAATCAAATGGTTTTACATGCAAATTGGAAGCTAATATGCCAGTTCAATGAAGTCACAAGTTGCAATTTTTAGGTGGGTTGAAAAAAATTATTCTAGTCTCTCTCTTTTCTTACCTTCCATGTTGCCTTTCCCCTTTGTTCCCCCTACATTTTCTTCATTATTTTAACATAAGTATTCTTGACTTTGTACATATTTTATGTATTTGTTCTATAAATCTGGAAACTGCAAAGGATATTCAACTATTATGCATAATGTAGCATTTGTTACCTCTGGGCTGAATTTCTTATAGAATAAATTAGTTCTCCAATTTTCATGATAAATTCCTCTCCACCTGTCATGTGTCCAAAGATTAACAAATTCATTGTCTTAATTTTTTTTCCTAGACCCAAGTCAGATATTACTATATATTTGCTTCATTTTGGTTTTCTTTTTTCAGAGTCATCTGACACTGTGATAGATTTTGAATGACTGTTATTGTTCACCAAACTTATATAAAACCATTTCTTAAACATATAGCTGGGTTTTTTGCTTAAATGTGAGTTGAAGTGTGCATGTGTTTGTGTGTGTAAAAGAGAAAGAGATACTATCTGCTCAATAAATGCTCATTGCAAATGTTGCTACTGACCATGAAAATTTCTCCATTCCTAATGATTTCTCAATAGCTTCTAGAATCCATCTCCTATTTCTTCTTCCACTTTTCTTTTTTATTTCCTAGCAACTCCCGAATGAACTCTCAGTATGTGAAATTGATGAACCTGTCTGCTCCTAGTACAAAACAACAACAACAACAACAACAACAACAACAACAACTGAAAAATAGCTTAATGTAGAGACAGGAGAGATTTGGCTTCACTATGTTTTCAGTTGCCATTTGCTGTAGAAAACCAAAAGCTAACATTTAATCTTATATATTTACTGTTTGTCCCTGTCTGACATGTCCTAAATTTTCCTCAGGCCTTGTTGTCAGAGTCTGACAAACTTGACCAAAAACATGCTAGTTAACTGAGAATGTATAACTAAAATGACTTTTTGTTGTTGTTACTGTTAACGCAAATTGAATGAATGTTTTAGAATCTTTAGAAGTAAGAACAAGAGTTTTATTCAAGCTCAAGTTAAGACAGCCGCCTGGGAAACACACTTTATACAGGGATGAAAGTGTTTTGGACAATGAACTGTTTTTACAAGGTTATATCCTTTTTCATATTTGTAAAAGCTCAAAATAATATAGATTAGCATATAGACAGGAATCAAAAGAGTTATCCTACAGGAATGCAGTGAGCATGAGCATTAGTTCATATCTCAAGGACAAGATGGTTTTCCTTTAGGCTCCTCATTCACAAAGCAGATGTACAGTGTGTGCGTGGAGGACCATAAACCAGGCTTTTGGTTTGAACAAAGTTTACATACATCATGTTGACTTAGAAGGAAATCTAAAGTGGCTTCTCTTGTGTATCAGGCCTTTAGAAAGTTTCTTCTGTCATCATTACTATTATTATAAAACGGTATTACACATTCCATGCCCAGGGTTTGGCCGATAATAGGCCACTTATAGTGGCCATTAGCATAATCCAGGTTCTAACTCCTCATATTTACAGTCTAAAAACTTTGATTTGTCAGTTTACCAAAATTAATAACCATCCAGTATTCTCTACAGTGAGTAATAATTTACAGTGAGTAATTCAATTGTTCAGAATGCCAGCTGTTTTCCTGTTTGACTAAGAAATTTTCTTGCTATATCTGAGTTATGTGGGAAGTCAAATTACTGGAAAGGTATTTGTGGCCTTAGATCTAGCAAACTAGTTCCAGTTAAGTGATTTGAGTGTACAATAAGATTAGATTGGAAATCAAGTACATGTTCATGAATCCTATATATTGTACAGTATAACTTAACAGAACAATCTTTTTTGCAAGTTCTTTAAAGGCACCACGCTATTTTCCCAAGTATCAACTGCAGTAATTATGTCATTTCATATGGTTTTGTGGCTCTGTCAGACATATGCTGTGTCTGAAATTTACATTAAAACCTTTCGCTTTAAAGATTTTTCTTTGACAGACAAAATACAACTACTTGGAGAAATAGTTGAGTCCATAATAAAATTAGCAACGGTATTTATAGGAATAAACAGGAATAGTTTATAGAAATAAACATAAATATCTTTCCCAACTAGCCTTTTCTAAAATTTTTATTTAAATTCAAGTTAGTTAACATAGAGTGCAGTATTGGCTTCAGGAGTAGAACTCAGTGATTCATCACTTACATATAACACCCAGTGCTCATCCCAAGTGCCCTCCGTTAACTATTAGTAATCACAACCTAATTTAACATGAACATTTTACTCAGACTTTCATTAGAATACACCTTTTTAACTCATTCTCTATGAGGAGTTATTCCAGTTACTTTTAGTTGACATAATTTCTCAGGGCTTCATCTTGCACCTAATTCTACTTTCCTGTTTCATTCAAGGCAGATGAAAAATGTAGGAATGAAATTTGTCTTATTGTTTTATTTTCCAAACTAATTAATGAATTATTTTTAGGAGATAAGTAGAATAGTGCTCTGCTATCTCCTTTTTCCTTCTTTTCCATTCTTTCCTGGTAGATGACCATTCTTTCCACACTGAAGTGTAGTGGACACTGCCATAAATCAGGTAATGATATTTGTATTAGTATTCATGTTACAAAACCTCAAAACTTTGTTGTATATTTGTTATTGGCCAAGTGTAGAAATTGGAGGCTGTGTATGGACATGCAGACACTTATATATCCATGAAGGAAGATGACTGGATGGCATATAAGGGTTATAGTTAAGATACTTACCCTCCAATAATGTGAAAATAAAGGATATGAAATTACACCTTGAAGGTAAAATTACAGATCAAGACATGACCTATGACAAGCTACTAAAATAGTAGACCTGTTTTCCCAGGTGTATGCCTATCAGGAGAGAATGGAATGGTCAGCTGAAAAGTTCATTTCTCATTGTAGTTTTAAAATGTGAATGCCTTTCAGTAATTCAGTAATGGAATTATTTTCCATTTATTGTAATTTAAGATAATGAGGATCAACCTCCCTGAGTCTAATTGTTTTGAGGTAGACTGGACCTCCAGCCCTGAAGCTTTGATCCAACCCATACAAAAGATATAGCCAAAGGTTCTT
Organism: Suricata suricatta; assembly: GCF_006229205.1. Lineage (NCBI taxonomy): Eukaryota > Metazoa > Chordata > Mammalia > Carnivora > Herpestidae > Suricata > Suricata suricatta. The sequence continues at coordinate 37,353,971 of NC_043714.1, forward strand.
GGTCTAGTCACGAGAAAAAATTAAAGGAAAGACACAACACAGTGGACAAGCTGGGCAAGTGAAAAGTTTATTAAAGCAAAGTACACTCTGGAGATGTGAGAGTAGACGGATGAGCCAGAGAGAGAGAGAGAGAGTGAGAGAGAGGGAGAAAGGAGAGAGAGCAAGTTGTTCTCTTGTTAACAAAAGGGTGGAATATTCATTACTTGAGCTGGGGATTTATTGGAAACAGGGTTTTGAATTCTTTATTTGGTCAGGAGTTCCTTATTTGGTCAGGTGTTTCCAGCCAACTTAGTCAGCCATCTTGGGCCTGTCTGGTTTGATCCAGTTTCTTGGAGTTTTATTTTAAAGTGTTTTCAGGACAGGCCTCTGACTTTACTTGAACATAACCTCCTCTTTGCTGGCTTACAGGCATTCTGTGAGAACTTAACTAAATGCTTCTAACATAATCAAATATGAAACACTAAAAAGAATGACTTTTTCTTTAGTTGTATGAGTATTAAATATCACAAATTCAAGAAGATAGTTTCATACAGGCCTCTTGAAGTATCAGCAATTGGCTTACTTTGGTGAGGCTCTGCTGCAAATTCATTGCTACCTCTATAGTACAATGATGTTTTCAAGGGATGACTCTGTAAATATAAAATTATAAACAGGTCTCATACACCTTTTACATTCTCAAAAGAATTTATTCAATTCTTTAAAAATGAGTGAAAGGAAGAATTAGTTATCCTCCAGAGAATGGGAACTTCATAAAGAATTATTTAATGTGTATGCTTGTGTGTGTGTGTGTCATTTGGTTTTGCATGATATCGGTGCTTCCCCTACCTAAGTAGCACAAACATAGAATGAACAGGTACTATTATTGTCTTTGGATACTAGAAGTTTAAAAAAGCAGCTAGGATGTTGGTGAGTCAATACCAGAAGTAATTGCTGGCATAGTTAAAAATAATCAAAATTACAACATATAAATATATGAGGCACCAACATTAATGACAATTAAAATTCTCTGAAAAACATGGTTAGAATTATCTATACCAATTTTAATACAAAGACCTTCACAATGCATTCATATTCTAGATTCTTATTACATATTAAAACCTTGTTTTTAAAAAATGTTTAAAAACTTGGAGATAACTCCTCAAGTGAAATATCAGGTTAATAAACATAGTATATTTACTATGATCTCAATGATGATACAGATAGATGCAGACACAGACAAAGATATCAATTCAAAAAGGCATGTGGTTCTCAGTATTATCTTGGATGACATATTTGTGGTGATTTTTATTTTTACTTCATACTTATTTATATTTCTTGATTATTATATTCCAAAAGGTGAATTCATGTTCCTTTTATGTTTTATCCTTTTTATTGTCACAAAAGGAAGGAGAGAGGTTGAAAAGTATGTATGTTTGTATATATACATAGTGTTTAAATTCCATACCACCTTTTTTGGTATTTAAATCAAAAAGGGCACAAGATTTATTAGGTACATTTTACTTTTTACTTTCATGCTAAAAAGCATAAAGTCGGTTTTATTTTCAAGTATTATAATTTGTTCAGTGGTTTAACTTATCTAAAATTATTCTGTTTTAGTTTGACTACATTCTACTTAATCTCCAGCACTTA
>NC_043714.1:37355699-37357077 GCF_006229205.1 Suricata suricatta
AATAAACAATTTCTTTAGGATTCTCAACATTATGTTTCAATCTTACCACATTCTGACCATTGTTGAATATTGTTATAGCAATATTCTATTTTTTAATCTATGTTTTTATGTATTGTCCTTTCATGACCTCAATAGTTGAGTTATTAGTATTTAAAAAAATCAATTATTATAAGTGCTTTATTAAATCATTAATATTTATGTTAATCTTCCATTATTTGTTGTTTGTCTTTTAATTCTCTCATGTTTTTAATAAACAAGAGGTTTTTGTTAAGTTTAATTATTTATTTTGAGAGAGAGAGAGAGACTCCCAAGCAGGCTTTGCACTTGTCAGTTCAGAGCCCAATGTGAGGCTCAAACTCACAAACAGTGAGATCATGACATCAGCCGATACCAAGAGCTGGAAGCTTAACTGACTAAGCCACCCAGGTGCTCCCAAACAAGTTTTTCTAAAAAAATACATTTATAAAGTCAAATGTATACTCTTTGTTGGTTCATTCACTTTTATGCTTAAATGGTTCTGATTATACAGATGTTGTGCCATATTTTATTCTAGATAGTCATAATTTCTTCTAACTTTTAGTTTTAATTGTTGATATGCATGTAATTTATTTTCGTTTTTGGGATGAAATAGCTCTAAATTGATTATTTTAAAATAGAAACATATTTTGGAGACTGATCCTTTAATTTCTGAGATATAACATTATCTTTATCACATAATAAATGAAATCCTCATGACTAAAGAGTTTGTTGTTGGATTGTCTGTTCTCTTTTATTAGTTTTCCATAATTTTTATATCCATAATGCACTAATTTTCTTAGTTTTTATTGTTCATTGCTTTTTCAAATAAAGTTTAGAATAGTTTTTACAGGTCTAGTACCAAAAGTGAATAAATAACTGCTGTATTTTGGGTGGAATGGAGCTACAATTACAGATTGGGGGAAAGGAGTACACATTTTTATAATATTGACTTCAAGAAGTATTCATCATGTAATATTCCAAGGTATACAAAATTCAGTAAGACATAATCCCTAATTTTGAGAAAGTTACACTCAAAATTTGTTAAGCATTCAGAGAGAAGTATCTTTTGGTATAATGAGAAAACAAGGAACTGACACATGGGCCAAACAGGAAACTTCTGTGTGTTTGAGATGACCAATTTAAGTGTGAAAGTTACCCAAGTAAGTGCTGGAGATTAAGTAGAATGTAGTCAAACTAAAACAGAATAATTTTAGATAAGTTAAACCACTGAACAAATTATAATACTTGAAAATAAAACCGACTTTATGCTTTTTAGCATGAAAGTAAAAAGTAAAATGTACCTAATAAATCTTGTGCCCTTTTTGATTTAAATACCAAAAAAGGTGGTATGGAATTTAAA
>NC_043714.1:37357177-37450947 GCF_006229205.1 Suricata suricatta
TTTAAATTCCATACCACCTTTTTTGGTATTTAAATCAAAAAGGGCACAAGATTTATTAGGTACATTTTACTTTTTACTTTCATGCTAAAAAGCATAAAGTCGGTTTTATTTTCAAGTATTATAATTTGTTCAGTGGTTTAACTTATCTAAAATTATTCTGTTTTAGTTTGACTACATTCTACTTAATCTCCAGCACTTATAATAATTGATTTTTTTAAATACTAATAACTCAACTATTGAGGTCATGAAAGGACAATACATAAAAACATAGATTAAAAAATAGAATATTGCTATAACAATATTCAACATTGGTCAGAATGTGGTAAGATTGAAACATAATGTTGAGAATCCTAAAGAAATTGTTTATTATGTTGTTTACATTGCTTATTAAAACAACAAAATGAAGAAATACATTTTATGAAGGTTTTCTCAAATGTCGATAACTTCCTTTTTATTTGTCAATAAGAAAAATAAATTAACCAGAATATCTGCTTCTCTAAGAATTCCAGTCAATTATGGCACTAATATTGATGCTGTTTTTACTGCCATGCTCCTGTTTTATTTCCTGTGATGTCTCTTTGTGTTTTCTCAGATTTGCCAAAGATTTATTTTTATTGCTGGTTTTTAAATTAAAGAACACATAAAAATCAAGTTTTATTTATTGTACCAGGTAGGATGTATAGGATCTCAAGTAACAAAAACTGCCTTTGATTAACTTAAGCCAGAAAAAAATTAAACTTATTACTGGATTATAGAACTGAGAAACATAAATTAGAGAAGCTTCAGGGATTTTAGAAGATAAGACCCATGATAATTTTTAAGTTACTTAAGAGTGACTCAACTCTACTTTTATATACCACTGTGGAGACTTGGATATTCTTTCAGATTTAAATTTCTAGAATTAAAAACTCCAGCTCCTTCCAAATAGTTCATTAATTCTAGTAGCTTCTGAAATTTTTATTTTGAGTCCCTATATGCAGTCATTACAATAAAGAAGTAATTTTGTCTTTTCTTATCCAGTTTTCTTATCTTATTGCATGAGTTGTTACCTCAAAAAGTAAAATGGAATAAATAACTTAATTCTTAATTTATTTAATTTTTGTGCCAGTCATTTTTCAAGGCTCATCAGAGGATATAGCAGAGAACAAAAGAGACAAAAACTCTGTACTCATGGAGTTTACATTCTGGAGGTCAGTATGACATAGACAGTAAAGCACATATAATAAGATGTAATAAGCAAACTATGCAGGGCCTTGTACGATGTTAAGTGTTGATGATAAAAATAAAACATGGTGGATCATAGATAATGTTGTGGATGCGCTAAAATAATAGTAACAGCAAGAATCCCTCTATTGTTCCTAATTTTGGAATATAGACTATTTAGAATGAGTGTTCCTTGTTGTTGTGAAATCATCCTTTTTTGTATATTAGATTCTTTCATATTCAGTTTTTAAAAATTAAAAATGACAGCTAAATTTGATAAAATTATTTTAAGCATTCACTTTATAAGGATTTCCTCCTTTAATTCATTGATGACATTAATTATATTTATGGATATAAGCTCATTCTAGCCTTTGCAGAATAAAAAATATTATCTAAAAATAGTTATTTTTATTTTTAAAATAATTTTAACTTTTAAAGTGCTAGATTTAATTTGCTAATATTATAGCAAAAAATAGTACAGTTTTTTTAAAAATTTACAGCTTATTTTTTGATTTTGAGAGAAAGTGAGAGAGAGTGGGAGACAGACATGGAGAGAAGAAGAGAGAAAATCTCAAGCAGGCTCCGTGTTGTCAGCGCAGAGCCCAACATGGGGCTCCATTCTATGAACTGTGAGTTCGTGACCTGAACTGATATCAAGAATCAGGTGCTTAACCAACTGAGACACCCAGCCTCCCCATTATAACTTTATTTGTAAGGAAAATCAGTCTATAATTTTCTGTTTTGTCTTATCATCAAACACAAGAATTATTTCAATGAGGAATTTCCCATCTTTTTTTTTTATATGGCCTGAATCATTTAAATGACATTGGGATTATCCCTTCTTCAATACAAGAGTAACAACATTTATATAAAGCTTAATATATTATAGATTGTTCTTAGCATGGTATGTATTTAACTTAGTTAATCATGACAGCAACTCGGTGAAGTAGACATTATTATTTACATTTTACACATGAGAAAATCTAAGCACAGAGAGGTTACAGCATATCTAAGTTTATGAGAGTGTGATGTCTTTTTTTTTAATGGTTGATACTAAATACACTTCAATTATTTCATTATCATTGATCTACTCATGCTTTTACCTCTTGGTAGATTTTATTAACTTAAATTTTGTTAGAAACATATCCATAATTTTTCAAATAGTGCCTAAGGTTGCCATTTTTCTTTTACAAATCTTTTATTGTTTGTATTATCTCTGATTATGTTTCCAATTTTATTCAAATCATACATTTTTTGCTCTCATAACTCTTGTCTCCAATCAGGCTCATTTGGGGATTTATTTTTTTGTCTATCTAAATAACTTGTTTTCTGGATCTTAAAATTTTATTAATCTCAACCTATACTTTTTAATTCCATTTTCTTTTTATTTAAAAAATTTTAATTTAATAAGATGAATGTTGTCTTTCCTTATGTTTTTCTATCTTTATTAATATTAAAGAGTATTTAAAGCAATAAGGTTTTTTCCCCCTTTTTTTTCACTTTCAACCTGTTTTTGTCTCTGGATCTCAAATGAGTCTTTTATAGACATGATTGGTCTCCATTTGTTTATATATCTATGGCATCAATTTGTTTACTCTTTTGTATTCACCTTTTAAAAAATCCCTTTGTTTCCATTGCACTTCATAAGAAACAATCACAAGGCTTACAGCTGCTTTTTTTAGAGGGGGACTTCATCCCATTCATATTCAGAGGAAATAAGTATGTATATATTTTTTTCCACTTTAATGTAATTTTACCATTTATTTTACTTTGTTGCTTCTTCTGTTTTTTTTCTTATTTTTTTCCTAAATCATTTATTTCCTTTTTTACCTTTGTTAACTTAGAAGTCCTAATATTTCTCCATGTCTTTCTTGTTCTTGACACTCAATCAAAAAATATTTTTATTGCATTACATCAAATGAGATACTATCTGTCATATTAGAGCACTCTTTTTAATCACTGCCCCACTTTTCCAACTCCTGTCAAAATAAATCTCTTAGAATGCTGCTAATTTTGCTGCTCCCACTGCCAAATTCCTTAGTTGGATAGAATGAGACCTATGAACATTGGCATCCACTGGGAAATACTTTATGTGGAGGACAATTAGATAATTTTGGGATGACCAATATTCAGTTACACATTGTTTCTCTTTCAGAGCTATGGTATAATTTCACTTCATTTCCTATAAACCTTTTGTAAAGTATGTTACAAACAGCACCTTTTGCTAGTAATGCATTAAGGAATGACTGAACTGAGAGGAACTGAGAGAGGAATTCTACAGAAAGTAAGACAGTGGCACCAACATCAATAAACAAATTGGCACTAGGAATTCAGATTGTTCAGAGTAAAGAAATAAGTCCTTTGGAAAATTATCAAAGAATAGTTGATCTTGCTACTGTTTCCACAGTACATGTGAAATGATTTTGAGACATATTATTTGCATATTAAAAGAAAGGACAACTCAAACTTTATCAGCCATGAAAGGCTAGAGAACTCTTATTATCAAGGTTACAAATTTGTTAATTAAGTGAACCATGTTATGTTATCTTATGTGCAGCTCAATTCTAGTCATCAGAAGTGAGACTTAGTGTTTGTAATTTACTCTTAGATTTTGACATAATGGAGAAAATTCCTTTGATGTTTGAAGTGCTAGTAAGTAGGCATGATGAAAAGCTACTGGTATCTAAGCACCTACATCTAGTAGATTTTTATATATATTGTTGAATGAATGGATGGATTAACTAATCAATCAATGTGTGAATGAGTGAGAGAATGAATGAAAAAAATGAAAGAATGAATGAGGAATCTAGGAACGGGGTTTACTTCTGACCTTCAGGCTTCAATTTTCTTATCCATAAATGTAGAAAATTTGGATTTCATCTCAGAAATCCTTCTAGTTCTAATAGGCCAAGAAAGAATATTAAAAGATTCCCAACAAGAAGACAGCAACAAAAATGAAACAAAATTAAATCTAGAAATGTTATAAAAGTCATTAATCCAGAAAAATTAAAATAGCTACAGCATTAATTTTCTGAACATTTAAATATATCATAGATAGATAGACAGACTGGAAAATAATAGTAGTCATTAATACAAATGAAAAAAAATTAAATGCTCAGTCAACCCCAAGGCTTAAAACTTTTTCTGTTAAAAATTCAGTAGACAGTAAGTTAATTTATTCATATTTTAATCCTATATAAAGCCCCCAACTTCAGTACTTGGCCCTTAAAAATCCCTCAGTAAATGTTTGTAGAATAAATGAATGAATGCTTAACGATTACATTATGTAATCAAATATTAAATATTTAGCCTACTTAATATTGATATATTTTAATTCTCTTTCCATATTCATTTTAATTCTTTCCATTAATTTTCAGTGTTGTAATAAAATGTAGATCTAAGGAAATGAGTTTAAGCTTCAGTGTGACGATTTATATTCACTTTAAGAAAGACAGTTTGGCAGAGAAGATTGTTGGATAAGAGAGCTTTTTACTGAAAGAGATTGGAAATTTCTAAAGGATTATTGTTAGCACAGTAAAAAGGCAGAAAATTAAATTAAATCAATACTTTTCAAAGTTCTATATTTTATATTTCATCAAAGACTGTCAGGAATTTGAGCACTACCGTTATAAAAACAAAATTCCTTCATTTTGTGTAAAGGTCAAGTACTTTATATATAACATAAGGTCAGTTCTGAAAGGTCAGTAATTAATAATAATAGCATTTGAGAGAATATTATTATTGATATCTCAAACACAAGTAAAATAATAAATTTCATTCTTTTTGTTCATTTCAAAAAATAATTATTGAAGCCCTATTATCTTACCATTTTAGAAGTGAGGCTACACATGAAATGAAATAAAATCTTTAAGGTACTCATACTTCAGTGGGAAAGTCAGACAAGTAAATCACATTTTTAAGAGAGGCTCATAGGTGAAAACCAAGAAATGCTGAGAACAGTGACGAAAGAACATCCATCTCAATTTAGGGAAAACTATAAAAATGTCTCTAGATACCATTAAAATATCTGTCTGGTAGAAAAAGGAATATGCCTTTGGCAGAGGAGTGTAAAGCATGGACAACATGGTTTTTCCAAGCACAAATGACTATTTATTTAGTGCTTACTATATTCTGGGCATCTGAAGTGCTGGAAATACAGGGAAGAATGAGTTTACAGCCTCAGGAAGCTACAAGCTAGTATTTAGAAAGTTTCATAGCACTTGAGGAAATTCAGAGTTCTGTGTGTGTCTGTGTGTGTCTGTGTGTGTGTTTGTGTTTCTGAGGGAGAGAGAGAGAGAGAGAGAGTAGATAGATATGCGCCAGATCACAGTCTTCTGGGGCAGCTGAAATGTTGAATAAACAAATACAATTGCATTAACAGCATTTGGTAGGCATTGCCCTCCAGCTTTCAAGAGTTCTGGAACAGTCAAATTTGAAATTGGACATATTTTTCAGATGTAACAAACCCAGACAATATCTAATCTAATTTTTTGTTACTTCAAAGACTATTATCACCATAAACATAGTTGAGGTCATGTCCTTAAGTAATAAATTCAAATTATGTTCTAGATTGTGACCAAATTCTGCCTTTTTCTATATCAGTCATGTCAGAATTACTATCGTAGATTCAACAGTCTTTGCCTAAAATTGCAAATCATTTTTCTCTCAGTTCTTTACTTGAGTCAAAACAAATGTGTTTTTTTAATAAGTGTGAAACTAATGAAATAGTCATTAACTTTGAATTATTTTTCTTCTTCTGGTAACTCAAAAATATATATAATAAATCTTATTTGGTAAATTTGACTTTTGTCCTTGGCACACTCTGGTTGATTGAGCAATATTTAGTTTTAAAATCATCTAACATCACACTTCAGAATTGTTTTTACAAAACATAAAAGTGCTTCATTGTTTTTTGTAACTATTGTGCTATCAGTGCCAGAAAGCACTGTTGTACATGACTTAAGCAAGTCCGTTATATTGTTGTTTTACAACCATCATGTCAATATGTTGTTTGCTTTTCTTTGTTGAATATTAGCTATTGCTGTTTATCAAACTTTCGTTAGAGCTCTAGTGGTGGCTTGTGTTTTGTGTGCAGATGACATCTAAATTTTGTTTTAATTGAAACCTTAAGTGTTTTTGACTACTGATTTCACTTGACTATTGATTTGAATGTTATGACGAAAGTTAAAAAAACACTTAGTCCCTGAACATGTATATATTATATAGTCTAGTTTCTTTCTCCATATTAATGGAATTTGGTAAACATTTGTCCATTGGCATATTGTAATTACAACTTTGAACTGGATCATCTTTTGCCAGAGAGAGTTTTTGAGGTCAGAAAGTCTTAATGGCCATGTTCTAGGCTCATCACCAAATACAAACAGTGAAGTTCCAGTGATCTCATTTTTCTCAGTCTAGTGTTTTGATTTCATTAATGTAACATTCTTCATCTTCCAATGGGCAGGCCAGAATTGGAAGTGTTTCTTCTGAGTGGTGCATTTGATTTAAATAATTTTTATCCTCTTTGTTGACCAGTTTAGATCTTCTTTTAATAAAGAATATGATTGGGGCACCTGGGTGGCTCAGTCGGTTAAGCATCTTACTCTTGATTTTGACTCAGGTCATGATCTCACAGTTTATAAGTTTGGGCCTCATTTTGGGCTCTGTGCTGACAGCAAGGAGCCTCTTTGGGATTTCTCTCTTTTTCCCTTGCTCCCTCTGCCCCTTTCCTGATCACACGATTTCTATCTCTCTGAAAATAAATAAATAAACTTAAAAAAAAGAAAAAAGAATATGAGATTTTAGATACTTCAACTGATCAAATCAAGGTGTAATTTGACAAACATAATTTTCTTTCTCATCATTGTTTTGAGTGGTAACTAAATCTCCATTACCTAAAAAATATATAATGCCTTATATACTACTTTGATGTGGATCACATATTATAAAATTGGCCACCTTCCCTGTATTCAGTTTTTAAAAATTTAATGAAGTTTCTTCTTCAAAGATTTATATATATATATATACATATATAATATTTCCAAAAGGAAATTATATATATTTTCTTTACTGAATTCTTCTTTTATAGTTTGTTTCTATCATGTTCTCCACTTGTACTCATTCCCAATGATCTGGACAATATTAAGAAATTTTAAAAATATATATTTGTATTCAAGGCATAAAAATTTACCTCGAAATAGAAAAGAAAGTAGATAATATATAAATTATTTTAGTATATATTCAAAGTGATATTTTTTAAAAGTATAAAAATTATAATTAATACATTTCATTTAATTTATTTTTTCATTTGTATTTATTTTTTAGAGAGAGAGAAAGACAAAGTGTGAGCAGGGGAAGAGCAGAGAGAGAGGGTGACACAGAATCCAAAGCAGCTCCAGGCTCTGAACTGTCAACATAGAGACTACACAGAGCTTGAACTCAGCAGCCATGAGATCATGATCTGAGGCTGAAATCAGATGCTCAACTGACTGAGCCACCCAGGTGCCCCAATACATTTAATTTTAAATTAAAATTATTAAATAAAGCTGAATTTAAAACTTCTTCTTGAAGGCCGCCTAAGTGGTTCAGTTGGTTAAGTGTCCAACTCTGATTTTGACTCAGGTCATGATCTCACAGTGCTTGAGTTCAAACCCTACATCAGGCTCCACACTGGTGGTGCAGATCCTGCTTGGGATTCTCTCTCCCTCTCATGCATTCTGTTTGCCCCTCCCATGCATTTCCTCTCTCTCTCTCCTTCACTCTATCTCTCTCTTTCTCAAAATAAATAAACTCTAAAATATCTTCTTTAAAATGTAATTAAATCTCTTTATTTTAAACATATTTAGAAAGAAAAAAATTTTGTAATTCTATTTTTAACACCATTAGATGTCAGTGTGTCAGTCTCCTATTCCACAAATATATATGTATGTAGTTTAATATTGTAATATATTCCCACACACCATGTGCAACTATTGAAAATACTACAATAATTAGATACGCAATAAGTAGAAATACAAATTGAAACATAGAGAAAAAGTGGGTTCTTGGAGGCTTAGATAATATTTTATTTTGCAAATATTTACCACATCCATACTATTTGAAAAGAAAAATTTAACAGTTAATTAAACTTTTCCTTACCACTCAGACTCCCCATGTACATTGAAGCGTGTCACCTGCGGCGTAACCCATAATAAATCTTTGCATAGTGTTTCACCAGCACTTGAATGGTGTTGCGGGAATGGATGTTTCAAGTAACTTCATGTCAAAGCCAAATGCAGGATTTTGAATATCATAGGTATCCATGTGGTCATTAATAAACTCTGTGTGTGTGTATTGTGTGTGTCTGATGACCCCTCTAAATACAGGTGTTCCTCTTGTTCCTTTTGCCTAGATCTAATAGCAATACTTCCTGATCTAAAGCAGTGGGAGTGAAGGGAAATCTGCCTACACCATACTTACTATTTTAACTATAAAACTTCCCCCACACCAATAATGTCTTTACTAGGAAAGATGAAGATGAGATAAGCTGATGGTAATTTAAAACAATAACTCAAAAATAAGCTTTTGGTTAAAAATAGTTTATTTTTAAGAAAGTATCCTCATTGAATAACAGTATCATTTTCAGATTCCCTTCACTTGTCAGGGTGGTGATGGAAGGGAGGGGAAGGTACAGACGCTAACCATGTAACTTTGGTCAGGCACATCTTGTGTGATGGAGAGAAGAGAAAGATAAAGAGGAATTATCAATTAAGCCTTTGCTTTATGCCAAACACTGAGCTGTACTTTACAAGCAGCTTATCATTGAACCATTACAACAAAACTGTAAAATGAAAATAAACTCTATTTTATAGAAGAAACAACTGAGAACCAGAGAAGTTGGGCAAATTGACTCACGTAACACAAGTACTAATGGCCAGAGATGGGATTCAAACTTAATCTAAACCTAAAGCCCATTCTCTCACCTACTATGTTTCTACTAGAAGCTGTAAATGTGTCAAAACCAAATGTATGCAAATTCTGAGAATGGAATAGAAGTGGATGATAAAGAGTTGGGGTGAGAAGGGTAATATTCATAAGCTGGAAAAAAAGTAGCACAGGACTATGAAGGAAGACATTTGTGGCGAAGGGGAAGCCAAGAGCATAGATAGGCATTATGAATGGGTGGGAAGAAGTATGGGCTGATTTTAGACTCTCAAAATTGGATGGATCAATCATACTTTTAAAAGTCTGGAGGCAAGAACTTTGTTGAGAGGGCAAAGGGTTTTCATCTTTTTTTATTTTGAGTTAAAAATTATTACTGTTCTGTCTTTTCTTTGTGCCAGAAAGCATCCTAAGTACAGCCAAATGCACAGTTTGAAATACCTTTGTTGGTGACCAGATGAAACAGATATAACTGGAAGGACAAATGGTAGCTGCAATGGACACAGTGATTTTGGGAAAGCAAAGTTTTCATTATAATTGTGAATATCCGGTGTCCCTTTGGTCACACCCAGAAATGATTTAATTGAACTGCCAAACTATTGAAAAATTCCCCTGGTTTTTAATTCTGGTAATTTTATTCTTTAACATTAAATTAAAATTCAGATATATTTCAAAGCTTGCCAATAATTATATATTGGTACCAGAGAAGACAGTAAAACAGCAATTATTCACCATCTCCTAACAATGTAAGACACCTACTTAGGGTTGAACTCTAATAGCATTTTGTCAGTAGGCTTGGTTTCTTTACTAAACCCTCTCAATCAGAGGATAGAAAATACTCCCAAATGATATAATGCAGCAGTTCTCAAAGTGTAGTGCCCAAGTCTGTAGCATCAACATCACTTGAGAACTTGTCAGCAAAGCAAATTTTCAGTCTTCATCTTAGGCCTATTGAACCAGAAACAGTAGGGGTTGGGGCTCAGAAGTCTGGATTTTTCACAAGCCATTGGGGTGGTTCTGCCTCATGCTAAATTTGAAAAACACCAGTATAGTGGATCTGGGGGGGGGGGGGGGGGACAACGTGAGAAGAGCTTCTGAGAAAGATGACATTGTACACAAGAGGAATCACCTGAACCGGCTTGGCTAAATTTCTTCAGAATTGTCCAAGGTACGCTGAGAAAAGTTTTCTATACATTTTGATATCTTTTGTTCATTCAATGGAGGTTGGAAAGGAGTGCAATGCATAGTCTCCACAGTATCCCATCTACAGAAAATCTCTAATTTGGGGTCCCTGGGTGGCTCAGTCAGTGAAGTGTCCAACTTCAGCTCAGGTCATGATCTCATGGTTTATGGGTTCGAGCCCCATGGTGGGCTCTGTGCTGACAGCTCAGAGCCTGGAGCCTGCTTCAGATTCTGTGTCTCCCTCTCTCTCTGACCCTTCCCTGCCCATGCTGTCTCTCTCTTTCTCAAAAAGAAATAAAAAAAACACATTAAAAAAAAGAAAATGTCTAATTAAAGAGCATATATGTTTATTCAATATGGCTTTATTTAGTAACGCTTTGATTATTTGGCTTGACTTTAAGCCAATATAAAAATAAATAACTGTCCTCAAAACCAGAAAAGGACAGTATTAGGACATAAAACTACAGACTAATATCCCTGATGAATATAGATGCAAAGATTCTCAGTAAAATACTATCAAACCAAATTCAGCAGTACATTAAAAGGGTCATTTACCACAATCAAGTGAGATTTATTCTTGGAATACAAGGATGGTTCACCATATGTAAATCAATGTGATACATCACAACAGAGTGAAAGAAAAAAGACATGATAATCTACATAAATTCAAGAAAAGCATTCAACAAAACTCAACATTTATTGATGATAAAAACTCTTAACAAATTAGGCTTCGAGAGAACATATCTCAACATAATAAAGGTCATATATGACAAACTCCCAGCTAACATCATACTCAACAGTGAAAGGTTGAAAGCTTTTTCTCTAAGACCAGGAAAATGACAAGAATGATGACTCTCACCACTCCTCAGCATAGTACAGGAAATCCTAGCTAGAGCAATCAGGGAAGAAAAGATATAAAAGGTATCAGAATTGGAAAAGAAGAGGAAACATTATCTTCATTTGCTGATGACATGATTCTACATATAAAAAATCATAAAGTATCAACCAAAAAATGTTGGATCTAATCAACAAAGTCAGTAAATCTGCTAGATACAAAATTAACATACAGAATCAGTAGCATTTCTATATACAAATAGTGAACTTTCTGAAAAAGAAAGAAATAGATCCCATTTACAACAGCATTGAAAATAAGAAAACACTTATGAATAAATTTAACTAAGGACATGAAAGATCTCTATACTGAAAACTATAAGATATTGATGAAAGAAATTAAAGAAGATAAAAATAAATGAAAAAGTATCCCATCTTCCTGATTGGAAGAATTTGTATTGTTAAAATATTGATACCACTGAAAGCCATTATAGATTAAATGCAATCCCTACCAAGATTCCAATGTTATTTTTTACAAGAGTAAAAAGAAGTAGAAAAAACACTTCTAAACTAAATGGAACCACAAAAGACCCTGAATACCCATAGAAATCCTAAGAAGAATAAATGAGGCAGTATCACACATCCTGATTTTGAGCAAAACGATAAAGCAATAATTATCAAAAGAAAATGATACTGGCATAAACACAAAAAAATAGACCAATAGGGTGGAATTGAAAACTGAGAAATAAAACCCAAACATATATGGGCAACTAATATTTAACAAAGGAGACAAGAATATTCAATGAGGAAAAGACAGTTTCTTCAATAAATAGTGCTGGGATAACTAGATATTCACATGTAAAGGAATGAAACTGGACCATATCTTACATCACTCACAAAAATTAACTTTAAATAAATTAAAGATTTAAATGTAAAACTTGAAACCATGAAACTCCTAGAAGAAAATATAGAAACAAACCTCTTAAACATGAATCTTGGTAATGATTTCTTGCATGTGATACCCAAAACAGAAGCAATAAAAATTTTAAAAAGTCAAATATGTCAAGTTAAAAAGCTTCTCACAGCAAAAGAAGCCATCAACAGCGATGGCAATTAACAACAAAGTAAGTTAAAAGACAACTTATAAAATGAGAAAAAATATTTGCAAATCATATACAGTAAAACCTTTGTTTCTGAGCATAATTCATTCCAGAATTATGCTTATAATCCAAAGCACTTGTATATCAAAGTGAATTTCCCCATTGGAAATAATGGAAACTCAGCTGATTCGTTCCACAATTCAAAAGTATTCATATAAAAATGATTATAACACTGTAATATATTACAAAGTAATAGAGAAAATACAAAATATAAAGAAAAATAACAAAGTAACATGCACTTATTTTGAAAATCTTCATGTCTGATGTGAGAGAGACAAGAGGAAGGTTATTGTAGAAGATGACTTTCACTATCACTAACAGAATCACTGCTATCTATTGGCTCAATGGAATCTTTCTTTTCGTGTACCTTTAACAAAGAACCTATCCAATGATGATTGCTTTTGCCTCCTTCTGCGGATTTTGCTGAAATGTCACATTGCACTGTTGTTAAACAGATTTATTGCTTGCACTGCAAAAGTCTTCAGTGGTGTTTTTCTACAAAATTTATACTGTTTCCCATATTTTACACGCTTCCTAATCTCATCTTAAGTGAGGAATTCCTCCACCTTTTTCTCCTCATTTTCTGTAGATGAGATGCAGAAGTAGACTTCTTACAAAACCTTGCAATTTTGGCCATTTGCATACCTCATCCGTACTTCTTGATGATTTCCTTCTTAATTTCCACTGTAATCATCTCCTTCTTACTGGTTTTCTTTTTAATCTTTGTCTCCATGGTGACCATTGTCTATGCTCACACTAATGTTGACTATAGTACAACATTAATAAATTCTTGTCATATATTGTATTTAATGTAGCTGGCAATAAGGAAGCAGAGAAAAGGGTCTATATCTGCAGGCAGCCTGATCTAGAATGAAGCAGAGCATTCCTAGGCTTACTCTTGTATGGAAATGCAAAAGACTGTCCATAGGTGCTTTGAAGTGACAAAAAATACACTAGTGCCAGTTGTGGGCACCTTCCAACATTCTGAAAAATCACTGATTTCTGCCAAACACCATGCCTGAAACCAAACATCTGAGCATGGGAGACAATGACCCACAATCCCACAGGAAGAGAGAGAGAGAGAGAGAACTATTGACTCAGTTATGATCATGTGACATCTGGCACCATTTACTACGGATATTGCAAGACATCGCTCATTTATCAAATTAAACTTTATTAGAAATGTTTGCTCGTCTTGTAGAACATTCACAGAACAAGTTACTTGCAATCCAGTTTTTTACTGGATTTGATAAGGGGTTAATATCTAAAACATATAAAGAACTCATAAAACTCAATAACCAAAAATGGACAAAGGACCTAAGGACATTTTTCCAAGGAAGATATACAAAAGATCAACAGGTATAAGAAAAGATGCTCAACATCACTAGTCATTAGGGAAATGCAAATTAAAGCCACAATGAGATATCACCTCATGCCTGTTAGAATGGCCATCATCGAAAGAAGAAAGAAAGAAAGAAAGAGAGAGAGAGAGAAAGAGAAAAAAAAACAAGAGATAACAAATGCTGGCATAGGCAAAGGAGTCCTTGTGCTCTGTTGGTAGGATTGTAAATTGGTGCAGCCACTATGGAAAACAGTATGGAGATTTCTCAAAAAATTAAAAATAGAACTACCATGTGATCCAGCAGTTCTACTTCTGGAAATATATCCAAAGGTATGAAAAACCCTAACTTGAAAAGATATCTGTGTTCAAAGCAAGTTTATTTACAAGAGCTGAGACATGGAAACAAACAAGTGTTCATTAATGATTGAAAGGATAAAGATATACATATACATACACAACATGGATGGACCTTGAAGACATCATGCTAAGTGAAATAAGTCAGGCTGAGAAAGACAAATAGTGTATGATCTCACTTATATGTAGAAGCTAAAAGAAAAAGCAGGGGTGGGGTAGGAAACAACTCATAGAAAAAGAGATCACCCTTGTGGTTACAGGCAGGGTAGAGGGGTTGGGGGAAGGTGATCAAAAGGTACAAACTTCCAGTTATAAGATAAATAAGTACTAAGGTTATAATATATGGCATGATGTCTTCATGTTAGGAGAGTAGATCCTAAGAGTTCTCATCATAAGGAGAATATTTTTCCTTTACTCTTTTCTTCTCTCTTTTATTTTTATTGCATCTATATGAGAGGATGGATGTTAGCTGAATTTATTATGGTTATCAATTCACAATATACGTAAATCTAACCATCATGCTGTGTGCCTCAAACTTATACAGGGATGCATTTCAATTATTTCTCAGTAACACTGGAAAAAATTATCATTGTCCATTTATATGCCTGTCTCCCTTACTGGATGGTGAAGTTCCTGTGGATCAGAGCTACATCTTACTGACCTTTGCACTGCCTTTGTTGGTGACATGAAACACAGAATGTGTTTAATAAATGTTACTAGGAGGAAGGACAACAGGAGAAAGAGAGAATGGGGAGAAGAGAGAATGGGGAGAAGAGAGATGAGGAACTGACTTGAAGGAGATAAAAGAGTTGAAGCAGAATTTTTAGGCAAGTGAATTCAACAAAGATTTTACTCTAGTGCATGAATTTGACTTTAAAATATTGTATGGTCCATGAAATAGCAGCATCCCTCAAATTACTCAACATATAATAAAACTGCAGAATGTAAATATGCGGTTAAGCAGATGCTGTCAGTGTTCGTAGGCGCCAATTTTTACATATCCTTTTGTAATATTATTCATGTGGTTTTCCTATGTGTTTTCCCCCACAAAACAATCCATTTTTCTTAAATAATAATAATTGTGAGCCACCCAACTCTAATAAACAGCCCTACAATAATAAGTCAGTATGTGCCCATACAGAGGAAAGAGAAAGGATTACTTCAGAAAACAGATGTCAGCTTCAAGCTTCCAAGGATTTATTATAAACAGAAATGAGTAAAGAACATGAAAAATACTTTGGCATGCTATTTGAATACAGAGCTAATGAAAGGCTATATTCACCATCAAATGTATGCTAACAGCCAAATTGCCAGAAAATCTACTGTTTCAGGAGTGGTCTATGCCAAAACACAGACTACAATTATACATAAAAAATGGTTAAACAAAATGCGAAACAGCAGGGATAACTTTCTACTGGGAAATCTGTTTCAGTATAATTGCATTCTGTTGTGACAAATAGGAAATATATGCAAATAATGAATTAGAAATCAATTTTGGATAAATAAATAATGTTACAGGAGGAAAAAGAAATTCAAAGAGTAGAATTTGAAAATTAGCCATTATTGTGAACAAGTTTTTTCTTTTCATTTCAATAAACACTTGAGCAACTTTAGAGTAATGGCGTGCCTGAACGGCCATGACCGTTAACTCTGGAAATGATTTTACCATTTTTTATTTTAGTCATTTTGCTATACAAATAAAGACTAGGAAGAAGTTTTAACATTTTCATTAGTAAAATTCAATGTTTTTAAGGACACAAGCCTGTCCAATAAATCTTTTAAATAAAATGTTTTTCCTTTTGCAATTTTGTGGATCTTATTGTTTGATTTTTGTTTGCTGCTCTTGCTGTTGTTTTGAGTGCCCACCAAGTGATACCATACCAGATAAGTGACACCACAGAAAGCAACTTTATAACTTTTAATCACATATATTTTCAACCCCAGATAGGCTATGCAAACAATATGCTCTTTAGAAGACCCTATTATAATACACAGTAGTATAGGATGAGGAGATGCTACATTTATTTTAAGAGAGGGAAAAAAAAATCTGTATTTCATTTGTTACACTGCTAACTTCACATTAGGTAATTGCATTCAGCTTTATTATTGCCCAGAGCAATAACTGATTGTTAGTTATTGAAGTCTGAAATGATTTTCTCATTTCCCAGGGGAATCTAAAGATTTACATGGTGCACAGCAGTAACTAATAGATATAATCTGGTCATAATGTAGCCATATAATGTGTTATTTACTTGTGGAGAACATAGATGTTCAACATCTTAACATTTCCTCAAAAAGGGTGGCATATTTCACTTAAGACATGTAAATATTAAGTGTTCATTGCTCTACCAAAAGCTGACCACAAAAAAAACTGTTAGGATTTATTAAAATATGCATATATGCATATGCTGTAATACATATCATTTTTCTTTTGTGATTTTTTAAATTTCTTTTTTTAATTTAGATGTTTCAAGAAATGTATTATTTTTAAATTTCCTTACAAAATTTCAGCTAAATTACAACATTCAGCATATAATCAGAGTAAGATAATACCGAAAAATAAATTTAGTGTACGGTTACTCTACAAATATGTTTAATTTTTTTAATTGACTATTTTTCTCCATTATAAATTTTTACTTTTATAATTTTCTAACCCCTAACTCAGGAAGTTAAATAAACATAAGTTTTCTTACTTCTTTGTCATATTAATTTGGGACCAATAGTTGGAACATAGATTTTAGAACCCAAATTAGGCATGCCATACACGTAATCACAGGACAGTCAGGAAACGTGCAAGCTTTTAGTAAAGTCCTTACTTTCACTGCTCAGAATCTTTCTTTAGATAACATGAGGGGACCGGTGTGCTCTCATTCTTAGCAAAATGTACATGTAATGCAAATTTATGGCTTATGATCTTGAATAAATAAAATTCTAACGGCAGCATGGTGTAATGGGGCAAATGTTTTATTAAAGGAGGTTTTTCTTTTCTTTTCTTTTTTTTTCTATCCAACTGATATAAATGTTTTATGAAGGGTTTCAGATAATTCCTCCTGGAAACGTTATGGGGCCTGTACTTCTCACAAAGCAGGAGAGATCTGTGCATCCTACTCCCATTAACCCTAATGAGTGTTACCCACAAAACACCTTGTGCCTAGAAACAAAAAAAAAAATCCTCTTTTCCCCCAAATAAAAAATAATAAAATAAGACTTGCCTGGGCATGCACAGAGATTTGTATTCCTCAGAACTGAATTTAGTTTGTATAATATGCACTAAAAACATAGTAACTATTTTACCTATTCTGTAAATCCTCTCTGAAAACTAGTGATCCTGAATGCTTCTTAGCAAAGATTTAATAGCAAGGAGCTTCGGTAAGGAGTCGTATTACTCAGACTATAAAATATAGTATAAAGTATCATCATAAATAATTTAAAGTAGAGTGCAGTAATCACAATAAATGAACAAAGTACATTTTGCAAAGTAATGCCCCTTATTTAAAGCAAAGCGTTGCTCACTGGCTAATTAAAAAAAAAAAAGATACATTTCTTGCTTTTCTGTGTGTCCTCCACTTTAATATCATTGAGAGATCTAAATTGGTGAGTCCTTTTCTACTCTAATTAGAAATTATTCAGTAAGATGTACAGAAAAGAGAATTTCAGATACATATTTGGCTTCATTACCAATTAGCTTTCTAATCTAGTCTTGGAAAAACAGACCTGGGGCGCCTGGGTGGCTCAGTCGGTTAAGGCTCCGGCTTCGGCTCAGGTCAGATCCCACATTCGTGGGTTTGAGCCCCGCGTCAGGCTCTGTGCTGACAGCTAGCTCAGAGCCTGGAGCCTGCTTCCGGTTCTGTGTCTCCTTCTCTCTCTGCCCCTCCCCCTCTCATGCTCTGTCTCTTTCTGTATCAGAAATAAAGAAAACATTAAGAAAAAAGTTTTAAAAAAGAAAAACAGACCATCAACCAGGCAAACTTTACTTTTAACTTTAATTTTGCTGAGATCTAATGCAGAGAATTTACAAAATGTACCTCACAAATATTTCGCTGAAGTACAGAACTCAATCCAGTTTTACAAAACTCTTTCAAATCCAGGTCTTACTTTTGAAGTGTGGGTCCTTACCACAATCTGGGAAGGACAAGCCCTGATGCAGATAAAGAGGACTTCATGAAAGGAGAGATGTCTGAGTTGCGTCCTAAACATGGGAGCTAGCCAGGCAGTGGGCTCTGAGATGGGGGTGGGGGAAGAGCTGAGTAGAAGAAGGTATTCCTAGCAGAAGAAGGAGCAGATGCAAAGGCCGAGAGCAGAGTACACTGTGCAGTGAGAGAAATGGAACACAGCTCGCAAAGGAAGTTCCATCACAGAGGGAATGGGTAAAAACATTGTTATATTTGTATGATGTAATATTATACAGTAATTATAGACAAATTAGCAATACACAGATTAGCATGGATAGAATTTAATTACAAAATGCAGTAGAAAAATAGCTACAGAATAAGATATATCATGTGGAACACTTATATAAAATTTAAAATACTATACGAATACTGAATTTTTTATAGTCTATACAAATGTAGTCAAAACCAAAACAAAACCATAGACCAGAAGAATATGCACCAGTGTTAAGAAGCGATTGCTCTGGGAAGGGGAAAGGAATAGGAATCTGGATGTTTAAGAGGTCTCAATAATAAACTCTCTCCTTTACATACCTCAGGATCAGGACTATGTAACAAATAAACAATGGAAAAAAAATGGCAACTGGAAGGCAAGATATGGCCTCTATTTTGATCAAGTCTAGATTGAGGGACAAGGTATAGGAATGTTGCAAATAGGCTACTTATCATTGAAAATAGCCAGGCAAAGTTGCCCACTCCGTCACCAGTAATGGTGGACTTATATAGACCATTCACAAGGGATCAGAGCTTTTCCCTGTAAACTGTGTTGTTGGGGAGCAATAGCAGATTCTACTGTGTGAAGAGGAGGAGCTGAGTGCCCAGGCCCAGTTCCTTTTCCCAAGCTCACCAGCCAGATAAACAGTCTTTCTGCAGAAGTGAGGCAAGAAGATGGAGAGGCCAACATGGCTGTGTTAGTGACTTACCTACACAGAGAAGGAAACAGAAGGTGTGAACAGTAAAATTTACTCCTCTAAAAGATTTTAAAATAACTAACAAAGAATGCAAGCTTCCCACTGATAAATTCTTTTTTTTTTAAGTTTATTTATTTATTGAGAAAGTGAGAGAGCAAGCAGGGGAAAGACAGAGAGGGAGAGAGAGTGCCCAGCAGGCTCCGTACTGTCGGCATGGAGTTGGTTGTGGTGCATGAGCTCAAAAACCATGAGATCATGACCTGAGCTGAAATCAAGAGTCAGATGCTTAGCCAACTGAGCCACCCAGGCGCCCTAAGTTCTAAATATCAAGAAGAGTGGCTGACTCATAGTAAGTGTTCAGAAAATATTGAATGCATGAAGATCTTATTTCCTTTAAAAAATAATGAGAAGAAAACACCACTGAGTGTTAACACTCACTTATTTTTGATGAAAGATACATGAGTATGATGATACTTCATGATTCTGTAAGTTTAGAGTATTTGTGTACACTAAGTCTGAGGTCAGACAATCTTAGCAGTGAAGGTAGGCTAGGAACAGATCTCAAAGACATTTGAATACTTTGTAGGTGGGTTAGGCTCTAAGAACAGCTGACAGAAATTTATTGAAGCCACACTGCTTCTGAACTTAATGGGCCTGAGGTCCATTCCCTGGGTGAAAGCTCAAATGAGACAGAAATGAGGAGAAGGAAAAAGAACTCTGGTAAAGAAAGAATTTTGCTGTTTCTGTGTCTTTCCAGCTCTGTCTCTTGCTGTCTGTTTTTTGGAAAATCCCTCATCATGGAAACTATGAGTGGAAAAAGATGTGGCCCCCAAGAGCATCTGATTTCAGATAGGCATTGGGACAAAAATATAAGGGTGTCGGTTGTGGGTGACTCAGTTTTGCCTGAGAGTCTCTTCTAATAGCCAATATTCCAGCAGTGTTAGGAGAAATAATCTGGCCATTAACGAGAGTTCTTTTACCCCGAAGACAAGAGAGGCAGTTTTTTATAAAAAAATGATTTGTATAAAATGTACACTTTTGACAGTTTCTTTTACTCTTGCCTTCCAAGGAAGCTTCAGGTGCTTGAATCAAGGCAGTTAGTTTTTAGAGAGTCCTGACACTACGAAGACACCACCTCTACACACACACACACACACACACACACACACACACACACACACTTACTTGTACACCCTTGCTCACTTCTTTCCCCAATTGCTACACCTCAAAATGAACCTAGTACAAGTTTAACCAGGTGAGCTTCCCTTCCACAAGCTGGGGAAGACAGAATTCCATAGTACGAGGACCCATTAGGACCCAGGCATTGACTTGATTTAAAAAACAACAACAAGAGCAACAGTTAAAATTAGAGGATTCTTGGGGCTCTCAGGTGGCTCAGTTAAGGGTCTGACTCTTGATTTTTGGCTCAGGTCTGATCTCACTGTTTATCAGTTCAAGTGCCACATTGGGGTCTTCACTGACAGCATGGAGCCTGCTTGGGATTCTTGGTCTCTCTCTCTCTGTCTGTCTGTCTGTCTCTCTCTCTCTCTGCTTCTTTCTCTCCCTCAAAACCATATAATAAACCTTTTTTTAAAATAGAGGATGCTTGAGTAGTAACAAAAATAGAGGGCAAGCACTTTGGGTGGTATAATGTGTATATGTATCTAGAGTATGAAAACTAGTAAGAGTCTTACTGTGAGCAGACCAGCCCAGTCTTCCTAAAAACCAAAGCTTAGAATCAACTTCTCTGTCTTCTCTCTTTTTTAAAGCTTCTTTTCTTTTTCTCGAATTCTTAGTCACCTAGATATATAAAATCTAAAAGAAAATTTTATTTTCTCAGCAGGATCACACAAGAAAGCACAAGTTTCTTCCAAAGTCAATATAATCTATTCCTTTAAACATTTCTCTCTAGGAGCTGGTGTGTCACAGTGATGATGAAGAGAATGAGCTCAGTACTCAGGGTTCCTGTCACAAAATTCTGGCCCCGACGCTCACAAGCTGTGAGTTGACCTTGAGAAAACAATTAAACCTATCTATGATGTAGTTTATTCATGTGTAAATAGGGCTAATTAATATTTGGTAACTCACTGGACTGGGATATTAAATAAGACAACATATCAAAATAACTTAACAGAATATATAACACATAATAAGCAGTCAATAAATGTAGGAATTTTTTGGTGTTTGCTTGTTTTTTGGTTTTTGGTTTTTTTAGTTAATATACATTATAATATCAGTTTCAGGTATAGAATTTAGTGATTCAACACTTGTGTACAGCACTCGGTGCTCATTACAAGTGCCCTCTTTAATACCCATTACTGATTTAACCCTTCCCCCCACCTCCTCCCCTCTGGCAACCATCGTTTGTTCTCTATAGTTAACAGTCTGTTCCTCGGTGGTCCTCTCTTCCCTCTCACCATGTTTGTTTGTTTTGTATCTTAAATTTCACATATGAGTGAAATCATGCAGTATTTGTCTTTCTCTGACTTATCTCACTCAGGATAATACTCTCTACCTTTATCCATGTCACTGGAAATGGCCAGACTTCATTCTTTATTGCTGAGTAACATTCTGTTGTGTATATACACCACATCTTCTTTATCCATTCATCAGTTAATGGACATTTGGTCTCTTTCCATAAATTGACTATTGTGGATAATGTTGCTGCAAACATCGGGGTACATGTATTCCTTCAAATTATTTTTGTGTCTTAGAATAGGTAGTTCTATTTTTAACTTTTGAGGAACCGCCATACTATTTTCTAGCATTCAATAAATGTTAACAATCAAGTTATAGACATTCTTAATTATTAATAATAATTTACATGATTTTTTATATTTATGGCATGTTTATTCTGAGTGATAGGTATGCAACACCAGAACACACAGGAAACAATGAAAACATTGAATAACTAACATGCTGATTTAAGTTTATAGTTCTTAACCTCCTCTTAGTTATTTCATTGCTTTAATTTGAGTTGATAAAGCTTCATCTGTTAAGTCTCTTGAGCCTTAAGCCCTATTTTTATTTCATCAGTGGAATTGAATAATGCCAGATATTGACTACTATTTTTAAAAATTTGTTTAGTGCAAAAGGTAATATACTTGCTTCTGGTTTCAATTCTGTCTACCTATTGCTCATGTTTCCTGAGAAAATTGGAGCCTTTGAGAATAATCCATCATTTTATTGCATTGTGTGATCATATCAGCTATGACAAAGAAGCTGCATGACACACTGGATGTGTTGGATGAACTCAGTATTGGTAATTTAATAAGTGGCCTGTAGAGAGGACTCCAGGCAGCAGCTTAATCTTGGCGACCCTACCTTACTGACCTCTACCACCTGACCCTGCCATTTTGGCCACACTGATTTCACCGGGCTACCTAACTCCAGGGCACTCAGAGGCTTCTGAGATGACAAGACCTGAGAGTCTTACCTCACAATGACACTGATACCTTAACTAATCAGTTCGTCCTCCAGGGTGGGGTTAGATTGGGACACACGCAGAGAGGGATGTGGAGGCAGACGTGAAAACATACCAAAGGAAACCCAGGCAGGTAGACACTGGATGCTGACTGCGGAGGGAGGGCCAGGGCTGTGAGGAAGTCCTGAGGTAACTTAATAGTTGCATTGTCTCTCAAAGTTTGCCTTCGAGTTACCACAAGGCCTGACTGTTCAGTGTTTCTTATTCTTGCTTAAAGCCGCTTTTTCCCCCCATTGGCTTTCCTTGAGGATTGGCTAAGATTCTTGTTTTCTTTATTTTTATAGGAGTCCCTATATGAGGTGACCTGAATAAATCTCTGTTCTTTGCATACAAAAGAACCTGTATAAGAACCAAAATAACACCAAAAATTCATTAACACCACATTAATGTAGTTTATTAGTGGACCTATTTAAATAATGAAAAAATTGCATGTAGAGTATTTTCATGCAGGGAAATCTTATATTTAATGCTGAGATTTTTTTGTTTGCTTTCCACAACTTAATCTATGGAAGGATTTTTGAGTATCGTTCATAAATAGTGCATATATGAAGCGCTTACATGGAGGTAACATATTGCCATTTCATACATATTTCATATAGCAATATTATCATTATTCTTATATTGAAACATTATTCTTATTTTAAAACAATATTCATATTTGAACATTGTTAATATTATAGAAGTTAAGGATATAGGATTTTTTAAAATCCATAGTGCTCTAACATGCATGAGAGCAGTGATTAGTCTTCTCAACTATTACATGATATATATTTAACAAATTGCATTAGATAGTCACAGTTTGAGTTTTTGTTCTTTTACTTAAAACTAGTCTTTAGATATTATTCCATTTCAATAGATGATATCGTTATTTCCCTATATGAAATGTATGCAAACATTTTATTTTTAAATGATAATTTTTAAGCAGCTGAAGGAAAGGCCTACAGTGTCAAGGTTGTCCTTCCAAATCCTCCCATAAACATTTTGTGACTTCTGTCTATTCAGTTAACTTATTTGCCTGCTTGTCGGGGTCTGTGATTAGCTTAGAAACTTCTAGAGGAGCAGAGCTGTATCTCCTGTAACATATATCCCCATTATTAGGAACATACCAGGCATTCAATAAGTATTTGCTTTTACATAAGTAAAAAATAAGCAAGCACATAAAACCACTTTTTAAAGGACTATAAATGATACATTTACTCATATGATTATGGCAGCAACTAAATGCTTCTATTGAATATCTACTTAAGGCAATATTAGACTTAAGGCCATTATGCTCCAAATAGGATGAAAGCAGATGGGATATTTCACTGCTCTACTCCAGGAAGGGGAAGGAAAATGATCAAAATTTGTCATCAGAAGTACAAATTAATAAGGCATTGAAACACCATTTGAAACCTAACATGGTATGCACTTCTTGTGGCTAAGATGTAATTTAATTATTGATGATCATTTTGATATTAGAGACCTTGGATACTGAAGTCCTGAAAGCATAGCAAAACCTCTGTGCCTGCCCTTCCTTTTGCGCCTTCAGGTCGGGAGCACGAGGCTCCCGCTACTTCGTGCTGACGAGGTGGAAGGGGAGACGGAGGTGGAAGGCTGCCACTGAATTTGAATCACGTAGGGAACATAGCCGTGTTGTACTCTCTTGTCAATATCTCCTTCCAGCTGGTGCTGACATAATTAGGCACATCAAGCACAGAAGACATTTTAAATTCAAAGCACTGTTCCAAGTCCTGTGAGTAGCTATGAGAGGGGCCTGAAGTAATCAGTAACACATGGCAAGGTGTGCGGTTGTAGTACGTTATGCTCCCACCCTGGGCCTATTATAAGACATGAAGAAATAGAAAAGCCAAGATTGTCAACTTCTTAAAGAGTGGTCCTGTTTAAAGAGTTTGACTTATTACAATGTGTGTGTGTATATATATATATATACACTTAGAATCGGATCTCTCATCACCAACATAAAGCCAATAAATATCAGCTTCCTGAGACTAGGAGCTTCAACCTTCTTTATTCTCTGCTATGCCCCCAGCCTCTAACATGCTGTGTGTCATCTAGTAAGTTGTCAAAAAGTATGTGTCTGACAGAACGAATATGCAAATGGAGAGCCCTGGTCCTACTTAGCTTTATCAGTAAAGTGGGAATATACCATACGTTATGGGACTGCTGTATGGATTAGAAGTAAATTAGATAAAGCATCAAAGCATCTGTACCAACAACTGATGATCATTAAAGTGGGAGCCATATATAATTATGATATATAATTGAAATTTTGATGGAGTATATTATACAGTTTGGGGTTTACAAATATAACTCAGACTTCTGTCCCTTTTCTGTCTTGCCTCACTCTCACTGCCTCCTCTCTCCCTCGGTCCTTCTTTATTCCTTCCCAGCCCTCTATTTCCTACACATTTGTTTGGCAGAACAGGGTACTTATCGTTTTTAAATTTGTCTTCAAAGCTTATCACTTGAGGATCTCAGATGCCACTCTAAAATACATATCAAAGTATTTTCCTAAACAAAGACAATTATCTCCCAAGAAAAATTTTGGTGCCAGCAAGATTAATTTTTCACCCACTTCAGACATGTAATTTCCACTGTCATTCATAGAAAGTTCTGTCACAGCTGAAAAAAGACACCATATGGAACAAGGTCCGTAAATACCTTCCCACAGCATGTGAGGGTATAAATTTAGTTTATGATCCCAAGGATTACAATAATCTAAGTGGTGGTTTTCAAACCACAAGGTGGAATTTTAGAAGTCTCGGGAGAAAGAGAAGTTGAATGCTTGTGTTTCTGGGCCCTTAAATACTAACAGTTTAATTTGTTCAATTGATAACTGTTTGCTTGGAAAAAAAAATCCACACTTAAAGAAAAGTTTCAAAATCACTGGACTACATAAGCCAGGCAAATATCAGAAAAATGTTGCCCAGTAAAACTTCTACGGCATAAATCATTAATAGAATATAAAGCAGTGTCTAATGAGAATAAGATTTCATCTATTTACAGTATTCTTCAAGAGGGTATAATCCAAGGCCAATCTAGGGCCATAGACTGGGCAAGTGTATGTGTTCTTGCGACATGTCATCTATGTGTATCACCCATTCATAACTTGAAACAGAGCAACTCTGTCAAAGCCCGTGACAAGGCACAAAGTGGTATTCCTCTTTTTGTCCAGTGGCTGCCACTGCTTAGTCTATAACACTCTCAGATTGCCTCCAGTGAAACAATGTCTCACACTAATAAGAATGGAGTACAAAAGCGGAAGGTGAACGCTAGAGCTTCTGATTCTACACATTTGGGAAGAGAGCAATGATTCTGATTGCCACCTTCCAATGACAGTGCTCTTTCAAACAAAAGGGGTTCTTAATTAATCTACCATACATGTTAAAAGAGTTTACAAGGATTACTGAGCACATTTTCTGTTATTTGGGTCTTCTGAGAAGTAGAGGGACAAGGTAGGATTTGACATGCAAGAGGTTTCCTGGGGGAAACTTGTGTGGAAGATAAAAGGGAGACAGCAGGGGCAGGCAGGAAGAGCCTGCAGACCACAGGGCTGGTCGGACACCTGTGAAGGGAGAGGAGGGAGGAGGGAGGCCTGGCTACAAAGAGACTCAGACTGCAGCACTGTCCTAAGAAAGCTTTGGGCAGGCCAGTGCGGACCCAAGCCACAGTTGCCCTCCAGTGGACTACTGTTTCCTGTGAATGCTTGCACCTTATCCCAAAAAGAAGCAGCCTAAGGGAACAGTGGCCTCGGACAAGCACTGGTTATTGATCCTAGATAGAAACAGTGGGGTCTGTCACTCAACCCTGCTCTTTCAGCAGATCTGAGAAATGCAAATAGAGAAATTCTTTGTTTTTGAAGAACTCTTAAGAATTCTACCCCAGCAGACAATATCTTCAGCCAGACCTCTTAACTGATCTGAAAAACAAATCGGCTTTACCTTTGCTTTCACAGCATAACCCCTCACTACAAATAATCAGTCCTAAAACAGGGAGTTCTTCCGGTGAAGGGCTTCTGGGGATGTGGAGAATTATGTCCTTGACAGTTTCTAGAATCTGTTATTTTCGGCATGCATTTATCCATTTCACAAGCGTGAGGGAATGAAGCAAGTGCCTACTGAATGACAGGCAAAGTAGATTTCATCTTTTTCCAATCTTCGACATATTATGATGCACACAACATGCACGTAATCCAGCAAGGTATTTTCAGAATCCAGAGCTAGGCAGCAAAGCACCTAGAAAATAGAAGGTGCTTAACAGTATGTGGTGACTGAACGGGTGAACAGGCACCATTGTTTGCAATGAAATTCCGTCACCTTATGAAGCCATGTGACACTACAACATTTTTAGAGGACTCTTCCAATACAAAAAACTTAAACAGTTCTACCCTAGAATCGTCGCTCAAAACAATGTATTTTAAGTAAACAAAAAGTTAAGTACTAAAAAAGTTATCAATAGTGATTCAATCATGTTACCAAAAAATTCCTGCTTTAGGAAGATGTATTTTGTTGCATTTTTATATTTGATTTTTTTAAAGTCTGTGTTTTCTATTGTTTAATCTTTGAGGATAATATAAAACCCAGAATACAAACCATGCACCTAATGATGACATTTCCTTGAAACCAAAAATGAAATCTTTTTAAAGTAGGGCATTTTAGCCTGACTTAAACACATCTGATTTTTCTGTTTCTAGCTAACTGTATGTCTTTATAAACTCTGTTTCCAGTACAATCACATTCTATTAAGTTTAACAAGAAAAATTAATAAAACAAAACCATAACTTTAGAAACAGATGGTTCTATGTTCTTTTCTCCAGTCATGACATATAATACAAAGGCGTTTTATAACAGTAACCCAAGCAGGAAACTACAGTGATATTGTGGTTTTTTAAAAATATCTTGTTTCTTTCAGTCCTATAGACATTTAAAGAGACTGAGAGAGTGTCTGTTATCACAATGAACAAAAAGTCAGAAGTACTAAAATCGGCCTCTCCATTTACACACAATTTCCTGAATCTTATAAATCACCCTGTAGTACTTTTTTTCATATCCCTCCTGAAAGACCACTGAGGAATTAACCATAGGGCTTTAAAAGTTGAAGCCGTGTTTCAGCTCTGCAGGACTTGTGCAAGCCATCAGATGCTACCCAGGCTTGAGAGACAGACATTTACTACGCATTTGTCGCCTGGCCTATTTTAGGTCTTGCTGTAGAGCTCTACACTTTTAAATAATAGAAAATCATTACAGGTAATGATTATAGGAGGTCTTGATTTAATTGACCAATTTGGGAATTAAGTCTAAAGGGTTTTTAATTGTTATTTTGTAAGCTTTTAGAGTTTCTAGTTACCCCTGTCAATTCCTAAGAAATAACAAAACGCACTTTGTAGTTCAAGTGAGAATATTTCCCTGTCGAAAATTGCCTGTTTTTATTATTGTAAGAATTGGTCCACTGAACTTAGCTCAGCCTCCAAGGTCTCGGCGAGAATGCTATGATTAATGAGGTAGCCATTAATGTCAGTAGATTGAACAACCAAAATCTGATTATATTAAAGTGCTTCCCAAACATTAGGGTCACATTAACAGTTTATTGAAACAAGCTGATAAAATTTAAAATGGTCATCTAATTCCCTTGGGTTCCTAATTGTTGCATGATAAATCACTCTGTAGAGAAATCTATTACAATGTTCCAAATGAGAAAATGTAATTTACTGTACCATTACTAGGGTGTCTGAAGCACTTCAGTTCTTTAACGGGAGGATTTTGCTAGAATGAGAAAAAAATGTTCAGATTTTTTAAAGAGCCTGGCCTTGAATAAAACCTCTTAATGATAAATCTTCCAACTATGAATTGGGTAAGAAAAATGATGCATTTTATGAGCCTGCATTATGTAAAAACAAATTACATTAAAGTTCTTTATGCGTCGATTACTGAAAGTTCAGCGTGAATGAGCCTTTATTGATGCTCATCTACTCTTTAGGAGAAAATCAGTGCAGAAATCAACTGCACCCTCTAAACTAGTTGAAATATTTCCTTACTCTGGAAGTCTGGTCAAGTTCCCTCCAGAGACTAATGTCTCAGCTTTGGAAGATAATTTTCAGGGATCCAAGAACAAGTACAATCTTTGCCTGTTCAGGTTTCTGATCATATGTCAATCCCTGAATGCAGTATTTCCAGGAATGGTCCTGCAATTTCATATATTGTTAAGCAGTTGAGACCATGTCGTCACTTATTCCTGGAAAAACCACTGGCCAAGAGAGGGGAGGAGGAGGTGAGCATTTCTGGGAATGGCCTGAAAAGGTGGTGACCCCCATTGTTTTTATATAACTGATGACTCGGTTAAAGGAAAGGCACATAAGCATGTGCAAATAATGGGAAACTGTTAATCCATGCAGTGTTTATGGCAAGGGAATATTCGAAGCTTTGAGACTCTAAATTGCTAGAATTATTACCCAAACTCTAAGAAAGTATGTTTCTAAGCAGCTCTCTTTGACTCTCTCTTCTCCCTGATTCAGAATGGCTTTTAGTCTTTCCTTTCCACATTCTAAGTTGACTGCATAAATCTTTAACAGAACACTCACCAAACTGTAATAATTTATGTGTTTATGTGACCTGCTAGCCCTTCAAGGACAGTAATTATATTTTGAAACAACTATTTAATCCCAGATACTATCATGAAGTTGACATACGGTAAATTTTCAAGAAATACTTACTGAATGAATAATGAATGAGTGAATGAGTGCATGGATGGATGGATGGATAAGTAGTTAGGATAGATAGATAAATTGATCTTCAAGTAGCAAATTTGCCATTTTATTCCCTCAGTACTCCTTGGCTATTTCACATGTTTAGTGTGTGATCAGGGTCTCTTTAAAAATTCCTTCTATCCCATATTTTTTTATTTTACCAGAAATGATTGTTTAGGTATTCTTTCTCTTTCATTTGCCCACATGTTCCCCAAGGAAACATTTGGAGGGATGAACAACAGTTGGTGTTAAGACATCTAGTATATTTTAGAAACTCATAAGACAGAGTGCTTCTAGAGTAAACTATGTGTCTGGGTGGTTGGGCAGAGGGCATAGAGATAGGCATCAGGTTGGGGAATGATGGTGGCACTTGCAGCCTAGATCAGCCTGTGATGAGCCCCTGAGAAAGCAGAGTTATTTGAAAGGCTAAGTTGACCACCTGGGAAATTGTGGCAACCAATCCCCAAATCACCACTTGTATTTTAATTTTTTTTAGTGTTTTATTTTTGAAAGAGAGAAACAGAGCACAAGCAGGGGAGGGGCAGAGAGGGAGACAGAATCTTAAGCAGGCTCCAGGCACTGAGCTGTTAGCTGTGAGATCATGACATGAGCTAACACTTAACTGACTGAGCCACCCAGGTGCCCCCACCACTTGGAATTTAAATGTACCCTTGTATTTTAAATGGTTGAGCATCTGACCTCAGCTCAGGTCATGATCTCACAGTTCGTGGTTTTGAGCTCCACATGGGGCTCTGTGCTGACAGCTCAGAGCCGGGAGCCTGCTTCGGATTCTGTGTCCTCTCCTCTCTCTGTCTCTCTCCCACTTGTGTGCTTTCTCTCTATATCTCAAAAATAAATAAAGATTAAAAAAATAAATGTACCCAGGAAAGTTCAGATACAGTTATACATAGTTATTACATTTTTTTCTTACTCAATTCATAGTGAGAAAACTCTTTAGAATTTTGCAAGAGTGTCTAGATACCTCTTGGTAATAATCCTACAGACCTCTGCATCTTGACTTGAGGAAGGGATAGCAGAGAAAGATAGTATGTAGAACAGGACCCAACTCTTGCACACAAAGAGAATACAAAGAATCATCTTGGGTAAAAATAGGTAAATCATATGTATGCATTACATCAGCTATCTAACCCTTTTATTTCCTATAAAAAAATTTTATAAGAATAAGAAATGTAAGGGGCACCTGGTGGTTCAGTTGGTTAAGTGTCTGACTCTTGATATCAGCTCAGGTCAGGATCTCACCATTTGTGAGTTCGAGTTTAGCAGTGGGCTCTGTGCTGACAGTACAGAGCCTGCTTCGAGTTCTCTTTCTCTCTCTCCCTCTTTCCCTGTCTCTCCCTATATCTCTTTCTCTCAAAATAAATAAATTTATTTAAATAATAAATGTATCTATGTTGAATCTCAAAAATTAAATGTTTCTGTGAACAAAGGCTTACAGATTTGATAATCCAATTAGAAGAAGAGTGTGCAGAATTTCAAAAAGTTATATCATTTTTTCTTTGCTTCAGAGAAAAATATCCTTCAGTATAGTATGAGTATTTAAAACATCATATTTTTATTCAGGTGCTAGAACTTGCCCCTCATATTTCAGACCTTAAACTGACATAACACTAACCTAAGATTGGTTACATTGTGGGCAAATACAGAATATTGGTACCTGCATGTCTTTCTCTCAAGTCTTTATTCAAATTTCTTCTCATAGGAGAGCCGTATTTTTCACCAAAATGCCAAACAAGCACACCCTGTTCCCACATCCTTTTGAAAAAAGTTGCTTTCAGAATATCAGACATATTAACGTGGTATGTATTTTTTCATGTTATTGTCTGCTCTCTCCCACTTAAATATAAGCTCCATGAAAATAAAAAGTTTGTTATTTGTAGGTAAAAAGCCAGTGCCTGTAACAGTTTCTGACACACCATAGGTGTTCAAGAAATATTTGCTGAATAAAAAATAGAGAGAATAGAATGTATTAGTTACAAAAACATCTTCTGTTTTTAGAAGAGCAAATAATTTGTTACGGTAGGGGTACAGAGTTCGTAGGGAAGTGCAGTGATCAGATTTGCATTTTAGAAAGCTCAGTCTGGCATCATGCACAAGATAGTTCATCTTTACATCAGTTTTGATGAGCAACACTTTTTGACAAATTTGAATTATATCATTTCTGATAGGATTTCAATAAGCATCGAATTGAAATGGACATTAACTGAGCATCAGGATGAAAAATAGCAAAGAAGGGTCTTGGGTCATCCACAAATTGAATTTCTTTTTCATAAGTACTTAACCATCACCTTGGCTGGGTGGCATTTCAAGCTCCCTTGGTTCATGAATACCATTCTCTCCTCTTTTTCAGCTTCAAAGATCTCAAAATTTTGAGGGGAAGGTTTATATTACTAGAGAAGGTAGGGAGATATGGTTAATATTATGCATGCTCAAAGAGGCAAAATAGAAACAGAATTCATTTGCTTCCATGGGAGTACACATCTCAGTGAAAATCTTCTTTTTGAATCTTAAATAATTTAATTAGGTAGTTAGATAGATAAAAATAAATGCTAAAAATTCATTATGGATTAAGGTCACATTTTTCTTGATATTGAGCATTTTTTCCCACATAGGTTTAGATATAATTTAGGTTTCCTCTCCTGTGAGCTACATATTCATATCCCTTGTCTAAATTATTTTCTATTGGTTGATTGTATTTTCTTATTGATTTGTAAAACCTTTTATATATTCTGGCCACTAATCCTTGAAGGATTATATGGGTTGCAAATATCTTCTCACTTCTTTTTTACTTTTCTAGTGTCTTTTTATACATAGAAGTTATTTCTTTAATGCAGTAGAATTAATCAGGCATTTCCTATGTTTTTGTTTTGTTTCTGTTTTTGTTTTTGTTTAATAGTTTATTTTCAAATTGGTTCCCATGTAACACCCAGTGCTTCTCCCCACAAGTGCCCCCCACCATGATCATCACCCCCTCTCCTCCCTCCCCCTCCCCCTTCAGTCCATGGTTCCTTTTCACTATTCAATACTCTTTCATGATTTGTGTCCCTCACTCTCCCCAGCTCTCTTTCCCCCTTCCTCTCCCTATGGTCCTCTGTTAGGTTTCTCCTGTTAGACCTATGAGTGCAATCATATGGTATCTGTCCTTCTCTGTCTGACTTATTTCGCTTAGCATGACACCCTCAAGGTCCATCCACTTTGCTACACATGGCCATTTGTTTTTGTTTTTTAAATCTTATTTCATAAACCCTTTCCTGCCCTAAAATGACAAAGAATTTTCTTCTTTATTCCTTGACCATCCTACCTAGAATTGCAACCTTGTCTTTTCCTCCAGATACTTTTTACATCTCTATTTCCACTGGGTTTATTTTCTCCAAAACGCTTATAATTTTCTAATATACTATATAATTTGCTTGTCTATATTCTTATTGCCTGTTTCACTACATTAAATTCATGCTTCATGAAAGCAGAGATTTGGTGTACAGTTTTTCAAGTTCTATTTACTTTGGGGGTAGGGGAAGGGCAGAGAGAGAGGCAGAAAGGGAATCCCAAGTAGGCTCCGTGCTCAGCCTCAAGCACAATGTGGGGCTCTTTCCCAGGAACTGCGAGATCACAGCCTGAGCTGAGATCAAGGGTCAGACACTTAGCTTTCTGAGCCACGCAAGCACACCCAACACAAATCTTTAATGATGTGTCCCTGAAACTTAGAGGAGTGCTTGTTACAAGTAGATGTTAAATAAATATTGATAATTAATGTATTTATTTTTCTTATTTTAAAACTTTACCTTTTACATTTCGATCTTTAAATTTCTTGGAATTATTTCTCTGTGTGTAGGGCACAGAGTTCCACTTTTCTGTGTTTCCAAATGGATAACAAATTTTCCTAGTATCATTTGTGCAATTGCCCAACAACTCAAGTATGTGTGCAGCTTCCCTAAATGCACCTGTTTTCATATATTGTTATATATACAGTAGAAGATAAATTCCACTAAAATAGAGACTCTCTTTATCTGTCCTAGCATCAGTACATAGAACAGTGATAATCAAAATGGAATATTATATAGAAATGAGAACATATGATTTATAATCACATGTAGCAATTTGAATGAATTTCACAAATATATTGAAAAAGTAAAATACTAAGTCTTCACCGTGTGAATCCATTTATATAAAGTACAATACAGACAAAACTAGTGTATCGATTTAGACATCAGAATAGTGGTCATCCTTGGGA
The DNA here is from genome assembly GCF_006229205.1 of Suricata suricatta. Lineage (NCBI taxonomy): Eukaryota > Metazoa > Chordata > Mammalia > Carnivora > Herpestidae > Suricata > Suricata suricatta. The sequence goes on from NC_043714.1 coordinate 37,390,728, forward strand.
AAGAGTAGTGACCAAAAGGACACAAGAGGGAGGTCTCTGGGTAGCTGATAATGTTCAGATCTTTATCCGGTTGCTGATTCATTCAATAAAAAATTTCAAAGGCTTAATAAATATTTGTTTGGAGCTTTTTATTTCATTCCTTTGCTTGTCCCTATATGTCTGCATGGATACTAGAAGCCATCAATTACTAAACTTTAAAATGCATCTCACACCCAAGAAAATGAGTTTTCCATTTTGTTATTATTTATCAAGTTTATATTAGCTAAAGTAATTGAGCATTATCCTGCCTTTTTTATTCACACTAAACTCTTGGCAATTAAATAGTAGATGAAAAAATGGTTTCTTTTTATAGAAGCATTTTAGCTAATCATGTGGAAGAATTATTATTATTATAGCATTAGAGTAACATGATTTTGCCATCTCTTTTGTATTAATGGATCTAGTCATTGATGACCAATGACTGCTAACGTTTCCAAAAGGGAGGCTTTATTTACTTTATTTACACCTGAGAAATAGTGTTGACTAAAAAAAAAAGAAAAGAATAAATAAAACTGTACCTGAATCTTTTTAAATCTCCATATACAACTAGCAATTCATAGGAAATAGAGAAGGCAGCAGAGGTTACACTGAAACATGGGATGCAATCAGCAAAATACAGAATATAAGAAACTACAGGACAAACCTGGTTTCTTCAAAGAATAAATTGCAAGAAAGTAAAGCAGGGTCCAGAGGAACGGGGGAAGGCAGATATATAGACTGGGTCTATTAAAAACTACTTAATACTCTTTATTTTTGTTTTGTTTTGTTTTTATTGATATCTTAGTTAATATACAGTGCAATATTGGTTTCAGAAGTAGAATTCATTGATTCATCACTTACATAAAACACCCGGTGCTCATCCGAACTGCCCTTCTTAGTACCCATCACCGATCTAACCTGGATACCACCTAACTCCCTCTATCAACCCTGAGTTTGTCCTCTATTGTTAAGAATCTCCTGCGGTTTGTTTTCCTTTCTTCTCTTCCCCTCTCCTCCCCTCCCGTATATTCATCTGTTTTGTTCCTTAAGTTCCACATAGGAGTGAAATAATATGATATTTGTCTTTCTCTGATTGACTTATTTTGCTTGGCATAATGGATTCAACCTCCACCCATGTTCTTGCAAATAGCAAGATTTCATTTTTTGATGACTAATATACCATTGTGTGTGTGTTTATACATATATATATATGTGTATATATATATATGTGTGTGTGTATATATATATATATATATACCACATCTTCTTTATCTACTCATCAGTTGATAGACATTTGGGCTTTCTGTATAGTTTGGCTATTGTTGATAATTCTGCTATAAACATTGGGGAGCATGTACCCTTTTGAATCTGTATTATGTCTTTTAGGTAAAGAGCCAATGGAAAAAAAGACAGTCTCTTTAACAAATGGTGTTAGGAAAACTGGATGGCGAATGCAGAGAAATGAAACCAGACTACTTTCTTACACCATACACAAAAATGAATTCAAAATGGATAAAAGACCTATATGTGAGACAGGAAACCATCAAAATCTAGAGAACACAGGCAGCAATCCCTTTGACCTTGGCTGGAGCAACTTCTTACTAGACATTTTGCAGAAGGCAAGGAAAATGAAAGCGAACACAAACTATTAGGACTTCCAGATAAAAATCTCTTGCACAGCCTAGGAAACAATCAACAAAACTAAAAGGCAGCCTATGGGATGGAAGAAGATATTTGCAAATGACATCACTGGTAAAGGGTTAGTATTCAAAATCTATAAATAATTTATCAAATTAAACATGCTAAAAAACAAACATACCAGTTAAGAAATGGGCAGAAGACATGAATAGACAGGATACTCAAAGAAGACATACAGATGGCTAACAGACACGTGGAAAGATGCTCAATATCATCAGGGGACAACAAATCAAAACCATGATGAAATACCACCTCACACCTGTCAGAATGGCTAAAATTAACAACACAAGAACAACAGGTGTTGGAAAGGATGTGGAGAAAGGGGAGCTCTCTTGCACTGCTGGTAGGAATGCAAGCCGGTGCAGCCCCTTTGGATAACAGGATGGAAGTTCCTCAAGAAATTAAAAATAAACTACCCCACAATCCAGCAATTGCAATAATAGGTATTTACCCAAAGGGTGGTTAGTTATGCTTTATTTTTTTATTTTTTTAATGTTTTTTATTTATTTTTGAGAGACAGAGAGAGATAGTGTGAGCAGGGGAGGGTCAGAGAAAGAGGAAGGTACAGAATCAGAAGCAGACTCCAGACTCTGAGCTATCTGTCAGCACAGAGCCCGATGTGGGGCTCGAACCCACAAACTGTGAGATCATGGCCCGAGCCAAAGTCAGACACTTAACAGACTGAGCCACTTAGGTGCCCCTAGTTATGTTTTTAAAAAAAAAGAGAATTAGAGTCATTAACTTTTAGACATGCCAAATATTGTTGAATGAAATTTTAAAAATGTATTAACTAATCTCAGTCATATAATTTTACAATAGGCTTAAAAGTTATATACATGCACACAGACTCATCTGGATTATACTAGAATTGTAATTTAAAGATCAGTTTGGGAAAAATTGTATCTTTACATTATTTCCTCTTCCTGTCCTTTTTGTAGATCAAAACTTCCTTCATTGACCCAAATATTTTAACACATTTTTTCAGATTAATTTTAGAATAATTTTTACAAAAAAACAATAAGTTTTTCCAACTTCTTCAGCAATATGATTTGAGGATTGACTGATATTTCATTCTAACTATATACAATTTGGGGAAGAATCAAGAAAGTTATAAACGTTGTCTTTCATTCAAAGCATGAAACAGACATCTAGCCATTTAACTGTTTTCCATAGAAGTCCTGAATATCTTTTATTTGCATTATTCCTAGGCAATGCATATTTATTACTGTTGCTATGAAAAATGATAGTTTAGTGTATTTGTTTAGAGTAGGAGCTTTGAAGTTGGACTGCCTGTCTCCATAAATGACTAGCTTTGTGGCAAATGGCTTAACTTCTCTCTTCTTCAGTTTCCTCACCTGTAGAATGGAAATGGGAATAATAATTATTTTCATGTCTTAATATTTTGCTTTTCGTTGTTACTGCAGTGGACACATAGATAGAGGCCAGGAATATTAGTTAGCTAAATATTAGGTTATTTATCATGTTGAGTATTGTCCTTTAATTTCTATTTTTTCAGTGTATTTATCAAGAATAGCTGTATTGAGGGGTACCTGCGTGGCTCAGTCTGTTGAAAGTCTGACTCTTGATTTTGGGTCAGGTCGTGATTTTATGGTTTGTGACTGAGGGCTCAGAACCTACTTGGGATTCTCTGTCTCCTTCTCTCTGTCCCTCTCCCATTTGTGCTCTGTCTCTCTCCCAAAATAAATAAATAAACATTAAGGGAAAGACTAGGTGTACTGAGTTTTACAAAATGACTTTATTACTGAAATTATCTCTCAAACTATTGATGCTATGTATGTGTGAATACATGATACTGTAGGTCTGTAGTTTTGAATGTTTGCAAGGGTGCACTGAAGCGTTTCCGTCTTCAATGGCTCCTGTTAAATTTAAGTGTTCCACTTCTTCAGTAAATTTCGGTATTCCATTTTGCTGACACGGAAAGGAGAGAAGTCAAAAGGGAAAAGGAGATTAAGTCTGTTGGCAGATAAAAATACAGGATATTCAATTAAATTTGAATTTCAGATAAACAATGAATACTTTTTTTCAGTGTGAGTATGTCCCAAATATTCCATGGGATATTCTTATACTAAAAGAATTATTTTTTCTCTAAAAATTATATTTATCTCTGAGTCCTCCATTTGTATTTGCTAAATCTAGTTAGGAAGCTATTGCAGTTGATGACAGTACCGAGGGAAAAAATGAAAAGCTTTGAGAAACAGTGATTCTAGTATTGACTTTTTGGATCATCAGTCACTAACTCCTAAATACAGACCATCCTTATACCTAATTCTTCTCTAAAAAGAAAAGATTAGAGCATTTTATTGGTTTTAGTCTCATTACTAAATGTTACATCTCCAAGGCAAAAGCAGTTAGTTCACCCTTGTGTCTCCTGGAATTAGGTTATCGTAGAGGCTTGGGTTGAGATCATAGAAACCAAAGTGCCCCTCAGTAGTAGAAGAAACACTGCCAAAAGCAGCATCAAAAACCACAAGAGCCTTTTGTAAGTTGTGTTTCATACATCTATGTACAGTTCTCACATTTTAAATTCTACATAATGCGCTTGTCTTATTAAAAATGGAAACAGAGAAAGTACTTCCGTCCATTAATTTCCTTCAGGTGCTTTATCCTCTTCTCTTTGTTTCCCAGCTGGTTTTGTATTTCTTGTTTGTTTTGTTTTTCTTTTTTGTTTTGTTTTTGTTTTTGTTTTTTGCTTTCCAGTTCTTGCATCATTAGCTACTTTTTGAAACAAAGCCAACAGTAAAAAGACAAAGCCATTAAACCAATGGAAGCATGGCTATGGTTGTTGATTTAAATAGCACTTCATCTAAATTGAATCTGATATTTTAAATTAAGAACATTGTTGCTTAATCAGAGGGAGCTATATATAAACATAAATATGTATATACATTATATATACATATACATATACATATATATATATGTAAGCATATATATATCTCTCTTCTTCAACTGATGGCAGGTCACAAGTTTAAATTCCAGTCAACCATACAAAACTGTACCTCGACCTTGTCTGGCCAATGAGCCATTGCTTGGACTAAAATAATTTCCCATTCTGTCCATTTATCCAAGTCAAGCAGGAGCTAGCAATGCAGCAGATGAAGCTATTGAACAAATGGATAAAATTTAACAGAAACATTGGAATGTTTCCTCCAAACTATTTAAAAAGAATTATTTATTTCCTGAAGAACAAACTACACAATGTATAAATTATATTGGTTTTCAACTTTTTAAAATGTTTTTTAATGTTTATATATTTTTCAGAGAGAGAAAGAGACATAGTGTGAGCAGGGGAAGGGGAGAGAGAGAGAGAGAGAGAGGGAGACACAGGATCTAAAGCAGGTTCCAGCCTCTGAGCTGTCAGTAAAGAGCCCAATGTGGGGCTTGAATTCAGAAACCATGAGATCATGACCTGAGTGGAAGTCGGATGCTTAACCAACTGAGCCACCCAGGAGCTTCTATATTTTTTTAAAGAAAATAAATCAAAATTAATATACCTGAGTATATTATCTTTTCTCATGATTAGAACTCTTAAGATTGACTCTCTGGGCAGCTTCCAAATGTGCACTACATTATTATTGGCTATAAGTCACCATCCTGTACATTACATCCCCATGACATATTTGTTTGACTACTGCAAGTTGGCCCCTTTCACTCATTTGTCCCACCCCTTTGCCCTCCTCCCCTCTGGCAACCACCACTCTGTTCTCTGTATCTATGAGTAGTGTTTCTTTCTGTTTGTTCATTTGTTTTAGATTCCACATATAAGTAAAAATCATAGGGTATTTTTCTTAGTAAGGGTCATTTCTCTTAGCATAATATCATCAAAGTCCATCTATTTATTGTCACAAATGGCAAAATTTCTTTTTTTTTTTTTTATGGCTGAGTAATGTTCTATCACATCTTTATCCATTCATCTGTTGATGAACATTCAGATAGTGTTTCCATATCTTGGCTATTGTAAATAATGCTTCAATGAAATAGGGATTCATATATACCTTTGAACTAGTGGTTTTGTTTTCTTTGGATAAATATCCAGAAGTGAAATTGCTGGATTGCATGGTAGCTCTATTTTTAATTTTTTGAAGAAACCTCTCTATACTGTCTTCCAGAGTGGATACATCAATTTACACTCCCACCAACAGTACATGAGAATTCCCTTTTCTCCACATCCTCCACAACACTTATTTTTCTACCTTTTTCATAATAACCATTCTAATAGATGTGAGCTCACATCTTACTGTGGTTTTGATTTGCATCTCTCTGATGATTAGTGACGTTGAGCATCTTCACACGTACCTGTTGTCCATCTGTATATCTTCTTTGGAAAAATGTCTATTCAGATCCTTTGCCAATTTATAAATTGAATTAATGGGGGTTTATTTTGGACCACTGAGTCGTATAAGTTCTCTATGTATTTTAGATATTAATGTCTTATCAGATATATGATTTGCAAATGTTTTCTCCCTTCAGTAGATTACCTTTTTATTTTGTTGATGGTTTCCTTTGCTGTAGAGACACTCTTTAGTTTGACATAGTCCCCACTTGCTTGTTTTTTTCTATTGTAGCCTTTGCTTTTGGACTCAGATCTAAAATATTATTGCCAAGACTGATATGAAGGAGCTTGCCACCTATATTTTCTTCTAGGAGATTTTATGGTTGTAGGTCTTTAATCTATTTGGAGTTAATTTTTTATATAGTATAAGACAGTAGTCTAGTCCCATTCTTTTGTATGTGGCCCAGCATCATTTATTGAAGAGACTGTCCTTTCCCCATTGTATATTCTTACTTCCTTTGTAATAAATTAGTTGATAATATATGTGTGAGCTTATTTCTGGGCTTTGTATTCTATTCCGATGATCTACATGTCTGCTTTTATTCCAGTGCCATACTGTTTTGATTACAATAGCTTTGTAATCTAGTTTAAAATCCGGGAGCATGATGCCAGTTTTGTTCTTCTTCTTCAAGGTTGCTTTAGCTATTAGGGGTCTTTTATGGTTCTATACAAATTTTGGAATTGTGTTATTTCTGTGGAAAATGCCGTTGGGATTTTCATTGGGTTTACACTGACTTTGTAGATTAATTTGGGGAATATGGACAGTTTAATAATATTAATTCTTCCAATCCATGAGCATGGACTATGCTTCCATTTATTTGTGTCTTCTTCAATTTCTTTCATCAATGTCTTACAATTTTCATCTCCTTGGTTAAATTCATTTCTAGTTATTTTATTCATTTTGATGCAATTATAAATAAAATTATTTCCTTAACTTATCTTTCTGATAGTTTGTTGGTATTGTACAGAAACATAATAGATCTTTGTGTATTGATTTTCTACCCTGCAACTTTACTGCATTCATTTTTTAGTTCTCACAGCGATGGTATTTTTAGGGTTTTCTATATATAAACTCATGTCATCCACAAAGTGACAGTTTCACTTCTTCCTTCTCTACTCAAGTATAATTTTATAAATATATGTGACTTTTCAAATATAATATTCTTAATGAATTCTTAATAGTACAGGGAAGGAAAACTTCTCCTTTCTTCTCATCTAGGTTTTTTGGCTGGTCTAATAATGAAATTGACTGAAGACAGATTAACAGGAGAAAAACAAATTCAATTTTGTACATTTAAGAAAAACTCGTAGAAATATGAGACTCAAAGAAGTGACCAAAGCAGGCAGGTTTTATACCTTTTAGACAAAGAAACAATAAATCTGTGAAGAACTGACAAAACAAAGAAGTTTGAGGTTGGGGTAGTAAATTAATGAAGGAACAAGGTTTATTTAAACAGCCTTCCAGGTTCTACAATCCCTGTCTCTGGTGATAAGGATGTCTCTCTTTCTCCTGGTAGAGGAAGGGTACCTTTCACACAGGAAATTTATTTTCTGCTTTCATGGGATCAAAGGAAGGTCAGTGTGTCCTTGTTGCCCTGGCTGCTTAAGAAACTTTAATTCAAAATAATCAGTATACCAAAGTGGCAAATTTTGAGGCTGCCTACCTTGAATCCTGTAAGTTATAACATATATCTTACAATTGGGTATTTTGAGAATAACCTATACAATGGGACTAAAATTGGGATAGAATAATAGGTTAAGGGGAAATGTTCAGTTTTAAAAATATCTCTGCTAGTCCCTTCGAATTACTGGAGTTAGGCAAAGCCCCTGATAGTTCTTCCCTGCAATTCAATGTTTCCCCAGCAGCTGACACATATCATATTAGACAGCAAATATTTCACTAAGGGCATGGTTTTCTCAGTAGACGCCATTCAAGTGGCTGCTGCTTTAAAAGTTTATCTAAAAGATACATTATAAGAAACCTCTTCCTTGTACAGGAATTTTTCTGTATTGTTTACATAGGTATCACAGAGCGATGTGCTTGATACAAATTGTTTCAGTTGGAAGGAGCTCTGCCAAAGAAAACAGACAGGCAGCTGTTTGCACAGTGCATAATTTTTTTTTGTTAAATATGGCTGCACCTGTGTAAACATAAACTTTATTTCCAAGAAGTACCCCTGCAGCTGCAGAGACTTTTCAGACATAGCCAGAGCAGCTATTTTTACTGTATCGTGTAAAGTATGTAATAGGTTTGGGTCAGTTGTCAGTCTCAAATATCATAATGAGAAGGTTTATTTATTTTAATATAGACATTTTATTATATTTTTTAAAACCTCAATGTGAAGCTGACTTTATTTCCTATTTATGCTTCATATTGACTTATTACAAACACTGAAGTTGGTCAGGGAACAATGCTCCAGTCATGCAGAGGACTTTGGAAAGAGCGGCTTTCTTCATCCATTCATTCCTTCTTCATTCACTGTACCTTCTTTTATTTCCCCAATGTATAGTCCAGAAATATGGTAATTGTACAAATGACTGGGGGACCCAGACCATACTTCTCTTTCAAGAAATGCTTCTTACTATTGATGGAGGTAACCCTAATTACATAACGGAATTATAATCATGAGATAGCGCAACAGAAGAGAGAACATTCCTTCCACAGGACTGCCGAGAGACTCCCCACAATTTCCTAAAACTTCACTTATGTACAATGAGTTGTGAATCAATACTAAATGATATTAAAATATTAGCAAATAACTATTTTTAAGTTTAGCATGTTATTACAGCCCATTTAAGCACTCTTCTTAATGTATAGTTTCATCCTTTAGATACTTTTAAACTTTTCATAGTCATAGTCAAAGAAATTGCAAGTTTATCTGTAGGATCTTTGTTTAAGAAGAGCTATTTTTTTCATACTTACAATAAACTTTTGTTATGGAAAGAGTCAAAGTATTTTTTAAGGACTATAAACATCTGTGGGAAGCACATCTTTGCCTATGAACCCAGGGCAGGCATATAGTCCCTGTGAGCATTCAAGAAGATCCCCAATCTGCTTCTTGGGAAACAGACTCACACAGAACAGGGTGTGGATTGATGTGTACAACAATTTCAGTAAGAAGATACCAGTAAATCAATGGTTCTCAAAGTGTTGTCCAGGTATCCTCAGAGGGTTTTCAAGGTCAACACTGTGTTCACAATAATATGAGGTATCATTTGCCTTTTTCACTCATTCTCTCATGGGACTACACTGGACTTTCCTAAAGGCTACATGATGTGTAATGGCATTTTAAAATAAAACATGTTCACATTTGGAAGTCAGTGAACCAATATTTTTCAAATTAGCAATGTAGAATGTTATAAAATCATCTATGCTTTTTTTTTTCTTTCCTTTTAAAAAGGTCGTTCAGAGCACTGGAAAAACCAGAGTTTTGAGGTAACAAGATACAAAATATCCGTTGATATGGTTTCATATTCCACATTACAATTAACCTTTAATTACTGCTTGTTGAGTGTCAGCAGAGTATCAAGAATAATATGCACAATTTTCTGAAGGGACTATTAAAAACATTAGTGAATAATGGCATTTTAAAATATTATTTGTATTTTCCTTAATGTCTGATTCAAGTGGATTCTTCTATCTGTGTCTGCATTCCATCTGTTGTGCTATGTTATTTAGTTGATGCATATGAAGAAAATTATGCCTCCTCCAGATTTTAGAAACGGGAATATTTTTGTTTGTTTGCTTGCTCGTTTAGAAAAATGACATTTTAACACATCCTGGACTTATTATTATTTTGAAATTAATTAATAATTAATTTATAATTAATTAATTCCTATTTAAGAATTTAGCAGTAATTATCAATAAACATATACACATAAATAAAATATTATTGGTGTTCACAATAATTGTTTACAAATATAAAGGATCCTTGAGACCAAAAGAGCTTGAGGATTGGTCTATGGATCATGCTTTGCTACCCCAAAGAAATATGAAATGAATGCATGAGAATATAGAATACTCAGTTGACTTTGTTTTAAATGAAGAATTGGTATAGAACCCATGAACACATGCTAAAAGCTGAGGCATAAAGCATGGTTTTATTTAAACACCCACAGCTCTTCCCCATCTTTTAGATACTATCTAAAAGTGTGATCACATGTTCATGACTTTAGTCCCCTTGTGGACGCATATGTATTCAGGGGACATATGGAAGTTAAATATTGCACCACTTCCTGTCACAATGCTTTTTAGATAGGGCCTAACTATGCAATCAAAATAGATAACTATCTCTATGATACAAACACAAACGTTTCTAATATGACCAAAATAAAATCATAGAGAAAATGCCTAATTCAAATTGATCTTAACTTTTCATTCAGTCCAACATTCATGGGTCCAAGCTCTGTATTAACTTCAAGGACCACATCATGAATGAATCACCGAAGCTTGGAGACACAATTTCCTTCTACCAACAAAGGCAGTTGAGAATCCTTGACATAAAGACTTAGATGATCTTTTGCTATTCCCGGTAAAAACAAATGTGTTTTAGTAGACTTGGAAGTTATTAATAACATTTTAACATGCTTTATGTATTTACTCATGTATTTCTTTGTAAGCACAATTAACAACCTTCTTCTCAGGTATAGAGTACAACAAGCAGGCCCCAGAGAGGACAATGCATAGTTTTCCATCAAGGATGACTGGTAGAAAGGTACTCTTGGCTCCTGGGGGCGGGAAGACCATGGCTGGCTCTGGAGGATGCATTCTCTGTAATTTGTTGGCTTCACTTGTATACTCTAAAATCATATTTCCCAATAGGAAAGCTGTCTCAGCCTGTGTAAGGGTCAATAAAAACCTTTCTATGATGAGAGCATACTCCATATGTTTAAGTGTTATACCCAACATCTTGTCTTGTGATGCTCACATTATTTCCTGTGTTAGTCTTTTCCATGTTGACTACACTTTACCACTTATTCAGACCCAGTAGTTTTTCATATTTTCATTACCCCCTCTGTGATCATCTTTTCCTTCCATTTCCAAATGTTCTTTTCCTCCTTTGGTGTTTTCTGCTGGTTTTCATTTTCCTGAACTTCCATTTCATTCTGGTAGAATACTTTAGTGACTTTTAAAATGGAGTGATCGCATCTCAGGTGAGTATACAAGGGAATTCCTTAAGGTTCAGAAAGAAGACGCCAGGGGCACCTGGGTGACACGGGTGGTTAAGCGTCCGACTCTTGATTTCGGCTCAGGTCATGATCTCATGGTTTATGAGTTCGAGCCCCGTGTGGGCTCCCTGTTTGGGATTCTCTCTTTCTCCTCTTTTTTCTCTCCCTTCCCCACTTGCACTGCCTCTCTCACTCTCTCTCTCTCTCAAAATAAAAAAAAAGTGCAGTGTTATTGTTCAGATTTATTTTAACTTCATTCTTGAAAAATTTATTTTAACATATGTATTATAATGTTCATATTATCTTAGTTCAGAAGCCCATATATGTAATTTGTAAATATCCATATATGCAGATGTAGGCCAACACCTATTTCCAGTGCTGTATACCATCAAAAATATTTTTATATCACTGATTATATTTCAATTATTTTTCTTAAGTCTCTATCCCATGGTTTTTTAGAGTCCTCACACAAACTTCATTTTTATTCTTCCCACAAACTTGAAATCTTTGATTAAGTAAACAAACACTCTAAACACCTAACACTTCTAATTGTATTTTATTCAATCCTTTAAACACTTTGATGCATTCCTCATGTTCAAAATAGATGATACATATTTAGCATTGGAGGTGGCTGGAATTCAGATTAATTTCAAAAACATTAAGTAAGAAAATAATCAGAAATGCCCACATTTTCACACACGGTCAGTATTTTCTTGCCACCTGTGTCATTGTTGGTAACTTATCCGTGTAGTTTTTCTGTGGTCTCCAATAACTACCCATTCTTCCCTTTTAGCAATTATGTAGAAATTGCTTAGCAGCCCTCCTCACCTGAAACATAAATACAATAAATAATCACATATGTAGTCTGATAGTCTTGTACCATGTGCTCTCCTGAAGGGGATAAAAACCTTCAGAAACACGGCTTTTACTCAAAATAATTAGAACATCAAAGTGCTCATCATAACCTAGTCCTGATTTACTAGAAACAAAATAGTAGAGTGAAATGGAACCTCAAAGATGACCTAATGTCAGCTCCTAGTTTTACCAGTGGAGCAAATGTGCCTCTAGTAGGTTAATAAACTTGCTAAAGTTATATAGCTACTTGGTAGCAAGGCTAGAACTTAAACCCAACTCCTCAAACCTGACAGGGTAAACATCCACTCGTCCAGGACTGGAACGTAGAACATTTTAAGACAAGTGTTTGGATATTACTTAGACAATAAATTTCATTTCTAGTTTATTGATGTATTCTCTGAATGACTTACTTACATCTACAATCAAAATAGGAGTTCATCATATTTTTGAAGGACAGAAATTTTTAGGATGTTTGCTATATTTTTGCTGCAAGTGAATCTTTTTGTTTATTACTGGGAAGTTGGATAAAATTTGAGGATACAGATCTTTTCAAATTCACTGCTGCCTCTGCACCTTGACATAAATCTAGAAGTGCAATAGACATGTGCCTGTTCTTCCCTCCAAAGGCTGCTTACAAACATCCTCAGCCCTGAGAGAAGGATGTGGATTGTTATTTATTGAATATCACATCTCCTACAATAGGCATTTTACAATACCAAGCTCTATAATAGTATTAAGTACTAATAATGGTCTCATTGAGTAGGCTGCTTGTGGAATAAAATGGCTTTTAATGGATTCCCAGTCTTTTTTTTTTTTAAATAAATTTACTGGAAATTCAACTTATAGTAAATGCAGATTCATTTCTTTTTATAGTTAAAAAAATACAAGGTGTGTCCCTGGGCTCACATTTCAGAAGTTTTAAATGACTCTCTGTATCTGATTTTTATTACACTGTGAATGTTACAGCAATTTTGGTTTCAATATATAAACTGGAGCCTGTTTTATGCATAAAATCATGTAGCTCAATCTCCAAATACATTGCCCACCCATGCATGATAATTAATTTTTTATTGAACAAAGCCCTAAAATATAAAGCATTAGTTGATTATGTGTAACCAAATGATGTTAGATGTCCAAGGGCAATTATGATAAAATATTAAAGTAATTTTATATCAAGAAAAAGATAAAAATATACAGCCACATTCTCTTGATTCAGTTACTTCAATTTTTTTGCACATTAAAAATGAATTTAAGAGCTGCCAAACTCAATTGCTTCAAATATGACTTTTGTGTTGAGAAACTCCAAGATTGTTGAAGTGCATTTGAGACACTAGGAGTCCCAAAAAGTTACTGACACTAAGCCTCCTCTAAGCCAAGGCAAGCTCATGATCCTTTCTTTAATAATAAATTTAGAATCCTTATTAGAAAATGTGCCACAGTGTAGCACTCAGAGATAAACTATGTTGCAGTAGTCTCTCTTGAAAAAAGATAGAAATAAGTCGCTTAATAAAGTCTAAATCATTCCTTAGGTTAGCTAATAGAAGCACCCGTGGTTATAAAATTAATCAGTCCCTGCTATTACAGCAAATTGGTGAAGATTGTATTGACACATCTTCATCTGCATGTCTCATCAGAGGTGTCCGTGCTATTTAGCTACGAAGCCCTGGAGGTTTCCTCTGCACAGAATCTTATAACACTTCAATTAAGGGACACCAAGCTGCCAACCAGACAGCGGCACATTTATTTCTTGATGACTCCTTAAGTTGTGCCACAGGCCTATCATTAAGAGAATATTTTTCACAGCAGGTTGCAAAGATCCTCGTGCCATTAAAAGGAATTGAAAAAGCATCAATTTGTTGTTTCCACCTAACACAGATATTTTTCATTGCTGGAACAGCCATTAAAAACAATCTGTTTTATTGCATTCTGAAAAGATCACATGAAGTACACATAATGATTTATTTTAAGGATGACATTAGGATTAAAACCACTGTGAAAATGTAGTATTTGAAATAAATATTTAGGAAAACAAAGTCTCAAATATGCTTTTCTTTTTTATACCAATTTATTAGGAGAAATTTATTGATACTTTGAATCATAGTTTGGAAAGGAAAAAGAGTGCCTTGTAAAAAGGCTGAGGAAGAGGGTCTCTGGAGAGGTTAGGACAAGGGCATGCCTTAAAATTTTAAGTGGAAATTCTTTGAAAATTAGTATATTGGAATAGAATGCTTTAAAGACAGGATGGGTCAAAGCCCACTTTGGAGCAATTGTATGGGGAGTTTTTTGTTGGGAGGGGTAGGAATTAAATGCCGTCGCTACATTGTAGTGTTCTGACGTAAAATACTGTTTTTTGGTCACCAGAGTGGGAGGACTCACCCAATTCTTCTTATTTATTTATATTACAACAGCTGCTGACTCTGGGCCCCTACCAGAAATTGCAGTCTGACATTGTGACTTATTTTAAAATTTATTGTCTTAGGACCAGAGCTGGTCACTCATTATTTGAAAATCTGCATCAGCAGTAACTTAAGAGAAATGGATATTTCTGTCAAGGAGGCTTCTTAATGCTACTGCTTAGAAAATTTCAGAAGTTTTTAATAAGTTATTTTAAAAATTTGTTTTTAATTTATTTACTTTTGAGAGAGACAGAGACAGCATGAATGGGGGTAAGGGCAGAGAGAGAGGGTGAAAGAGAATTCCAAGCAGGCTCCATGCTGCCAGTGCAGAGCCCGATGTGGGGCTCAAACTCATGAAACTGTAAGATCATGCCCTGAGCTGAAACCAAGAGTCAGATGCTTAACCACCTGAGCCACCCAGGTGCTCCCCGCCACAAGTTATTTTTAACAAAACCAACTGGTTTCTGACAAAACCAAAGAATAAAAAATAAAATTAAATCACGGATTCCAGTAATGATTTTAAATTCATCTTCTAAAGAACAACAGCAACAAGAAAATGACTTCATAGAGGAGGACATTATTCTGTCTTTCTGCTTTAAAATGTTGATCACACTCTGGTGTTACCAAAATTGGAGCACCCTATAAACTCACCTTCTTTAACCTTCCAGGATTTCATCATGATAAATGGGACAGGGTATAAAATAAAGACTGTAGGGGACTCTGCGGTGTACTGATAAGATCTGCCCTTCAGGACTGACACACTTCTCTTGTGGCAGGAGAGTGGTTTTGGTTGCTAGATCTCAGCTGATTTTGGGGGTGGGGGGATTGCTCGGAGCAGAAGGTAGACTCTATGCCCAAGGTCATCGTTCTTACCTAGAGATAGTTCACATCCAATGAGTGGCCTACAAGAACCATTGTAAAGGCCTTGCTGCAGAGCCATATAGCTCTGAAGGACCATCTCAGCTCTGGAGTTCTCCCTGTAGGGCTGCTAGAGGCCTTTCTTGTAAGTGCATGGCGGTTCAAATCTTCCCTCTGCCCAACCCTACCTTCCTCACTGTTCCATGAGTGTCAGTCAACTTCCTACATGCAAATCTTTATCTCAAATTTGGTTCCAAAGGATCAGTACAAGGCAAGAGTGTCCCATGTTTAACATATACATAATTTGGTTCATCTGAATGGGTTATGCATAAAGGAGCAAAAAACAGTGAGTTATGGAGGAATGAGGGCACCTGTCTAAAGACAAAGAACTTTAGATTCACTTGGGATGCCTTTAGATATTTAGGGGTCAGTTTTGGTAAAGCATATCTCTTGAATCCTCTTTTTTTCCCATTCTCACGGACACCACCTTCATGATGTCTCCTGCCTCCAGGTTTCCCTACTTCTGTGTCTTTGTGACTAACAGAATTATCTTTCAAAAACTCACATTTGATGTAACTCCCTTGTTGAAAAACTTTGGATGTTTCTGTATAAAATAGGGGCTTTTACCCCTTAGAATTCTTATTCTGATATTTATGTCACTTCACTGCCTGTGACATCCTTCCTCTGGTGATCAATCCCACAGTACTTAGGATAGCCCTACTACCTCAGTTAGAGATTCTTTGAATATTTTACTATTTCCAGCATATGTTACATCCCTCTATGATTCACGTGTACTTTTGAGCCTCTTGACCCTAAATGCCTTTTCTCTAACCCTTATTTTTTTCATGCACTTCTATCCATCCTGTAAGACTCCTCAAATCCTCATTATCTTTTCATTTGTTCCCTGATTCCCCCACAAAAATAACAGCTCTATATTTTATTCCCAACTTCATTTGTGTGTTTATTTATCAAAGCTTCTTCTGTATTATCATTTATCATGTTTACACTTTTTTGTACCCCATTAAATTGAATTTTTAAAGGACAAGGGCAAGCCATTTAATCTGAAACTCCATTGCCCAGCATTGCCCATATCAAATATTTAATAAATAAGGATGTCTTAATTTATGTTTCACCCAAATCAGGGCCTAAAAGAGCACTTGGGTACAGGTAGTTTATTTGAGAAGCGAATTTAAAATGGGCAAATCAGTGAGTAGGAGGAATGAGACAAGGGAGGAGGCAAATTCAGTAATGAATTAATTGGTTATTGGGTGGTCACCACTGTGGATGGTGGGAACTTTCTAAGGCCAGGGTAGAAAGCATTTCCAATTTGTCCCCATGAAAGACCAGAATGGAGGCATTTATCTGCTCACTTCATCATGCATTGCTTGATGGTTGATCGAGAGATATTATTTCCCCCTCCCTTCCAAACTGTCCTTGCACTGGGGTTGGTTTGGAAACAGACTTGAGGAGAGAATTGGAGAGAGGATACTGGCAGTGTGTGGAGAACTGTCCACCAGAGCTGCAGTTGAAATCACAGGTAGGTTTGGCAAATATGGCCCAAGGCTCAGAAACATAGTGCAAGGGGGTTATTTGACTAAAGTTATGAGAGTATTCATTTTAAGAGAGCAGCATTAGACCTAATCAAGCATTCTGATTTAAAGTGGAAAATGTAACTAAATGTACTTTCACAGTAACTAAAAATAAACTGAAGCTTATATTTATGACATGAATTCTTATTCCCTTAGTTGTACCTGGCTCTTTTTCTTTATTTTCTTTTTTATGTGTTCTTTGAATAATATAGTATGCATTAATTTGGCAATATACTCTCTGATCTTCAATTTTCTCATGTGTAATGAGAGGTCAAGACTCTATTTTATAGAAGCATTTCCCATTTTTCCATCTGTTCACTTATTCATTAAATAAATATCTTTGAACACCTACTATGTGCCAGTCTCCAATATACTTAGGACTGTGGATATAACAAAGCGTAAAACACAACAAAACAAAGCAAAACATCAAACTAACAAAAAGTACTTACCAGTCCTTACATAAAGGATCTGGTGAAGGAGAGACACTGAACAAATGCTGGTACAAATAAATATAATACAAAAAAGATTGGTCAATGACAGAAAGAAATTTACAATTTCCACAAGGGTGTGTAATAGGAGAGTACAATTTAGTTTGCTGTTTACTCAATGGTCTCAAATTGTCTGACCATCAAACTAAGACCTGCCTGAAGGATGATGGGAGTTGGCGAAGAGAGGAGAAGGAATAGCAGGGACAGCACTACAAGTGAGAGCTATGAGCAAGAAGGAAAGCCATGATGTATTCTAAAGAAGATGAGGTTTCTCAGAACAGGTGAAAGAAGTGGAGAGAGTCAGTGCCAAGTAAGGCTGGGGAGATAAACAGGGACAAGAACTGATGGGAGCCTGAAGATCCTGGTAGCCGTCAGGAATGGGAAGCAGTGAGTAGCCTTTGAAAGAGGCATATGATGTGACATACCTGTGGAAGGTGGCTCTTACTTCCACAAATGGATTGGATGAGTATTCGAATAAAGTAGAAACAGGACCATAACTCTATTGAAAGTGATTTCAAAAATCAACTCATGTACCTACACAGAGTTGATAGAGTTTAGTTGCATTCTCCTTTTCTTCTCATCTCCTATTTCCTTTTCTTTATTTTTTTCTTCCCTTAAGTTTCCCCTTTATCTTATAAACTTACTCTTAGCATCTCGTAAGAGACCTTCATTAAGAGAAAAAAGTTATGTTATTCATTACCAATGGCCTGTCATACGTTCTCCATCATGTTTCTGTGTGATCTGTGCTGCCGAAAAAGGCAAAAGAGGATGGCAAGCCAGCTTTCTCAGGATTTCTGGGGCAAGTAGAAGGAATCGTGGTCTTCACGATGTTGTTAGAAGGGAAGGAGCACAGGTTAGGAATCATTTGGCAGATGAAATTATACGTAAAGAGAGGTCAAGAGTGTTGGGTAAACTAAAAGAGGTGAATTAGAGAGAAGAGTAACAGTGATTTATGGTAGAGATTTCTAGATATCTGAGCAGCAAGGAAAGGAACTGAACATACTCAATTTAAAAAATTAAGTTTATCTATTTATCTTGAAAGAGAGAGAAACAGAGTACTCGAGTGGGGGAGGGGCAGAGAGAGAGGGAGAGAGAGAACCCCAAGCAAGCTTCATGCTATCAGCACAGAGCTCTATGTGGGTCATGAATCCACAAACCATGAGATTAACGCCTGAGCTGAAGTCAAGAGCTGGACACTTAACCAAATGAGCCAACCAGGTGCCCCTAACCATACTCAATTTTAAACAAGCTTAATACAGTCCTTTCATGATAGAAACGGGAAAACATGAAGAAGTTTAAGTAACAAGTGTGGTAATTTTGGTGTATTAAACTGAAATACATGTATATATGTATATATATATATATGCACATATGAGTTTTAATTCTTATAAAGAATTATAGTGTTAATGAATTAGAAATATTTTAAAAGCTCTCTAACAAAATTTAGTTTTGTAAAGATTTAGCACAGAATCAAGGAAATTCCAAGGTACAATGTATATAGGAATCACCATCCTGATTATTAAAGGAAAAAATCAAAGAGCATTTCCTTTTGGATATTAAATCATTATTAATAATAATGATATCACTTTCTGTTTTGTTTCTTTCAATTGCACTGAGGCATACTATCTGGTGCACATATCTGAGTGTGTATTTTGATAACTTTGACATATGCACACCTGTGGAATACTGACATAATCGAGGTAAAATACAATTCCATCAGCCCCAAAAGTTTACTTTTGCCCCCTTTGTACTACTTCCCTCCCTCCACTCCTATCCCAGGCAAGCACTGATGAACTTTCTGTCATTATGCATTAGTTTGCATTTCCTAGTATTTTATATAAAGTGAATCACACAGTATGATTCTGAGTAGTTCTATCCAGCATAATTATCTTGAGATTCACCATATTGTTGCATGTATCATTAGTTAATTCTATTTTGTTGCTTAGTAATAATACATTGTATGAATATACCACAAAATTTTCATCAATTTGCTTATCAGTGGACATTCAAGTTATTTCCACGCTTTATCTTTTACAAGTAAAGCTCCTATGAACATTGGTGTACAAGTCTTAGTATGGACACATAGTTTTATTTCTTTTGGCTCAATACTTAAAAATGGAATGGCCAGGTAATGTGGTAGGTATATATTTAAGCTTAAATAAACTTCTGCAAGGTTTCCCAAAGTGATTATACTACTTTACATTCCCACCTGTAGTTTAACATAAAAATTATATAGGTTGGCATTGCCTTACACAGACTTACAGTACACCTGTAAGCTCAGTATGATTTATCCCATCACAGAGAAGGAAACCACAGTTCAGGAATGTTAAAACTACTTGTGGTCACAAAACAAGTAAATGAAAGTGTTGGAATTCAAACTTGCATTTGACAGTGTTAGAATGATTTTTCAGAATGCCTAGGGAAAGTTTTTATAAACCAAGGACTAGCTCTTGCTTAAAATAGATGTGACTATATTCCAAAGATTCAGTTTAAGGCACTGAGAATATAATAGTGAACAAATCAAGCAAAAGTTCTTCCTTGAAGAACAAATATGTTTCAGAAGAATATTAGAAGTTATTAGTGTGAATCCTGTGATAATTAGTCAAATTGAATCAGAATGTGAATAATCTAAAGAAATGATTGGGGGATAGAGTGTCAGTGACAAAAGGAAAGTTTGACCCAAACTTCTTAGTTTGAAAAGTTTGCACATGGTAGGTCAGTTTTTATACTCATCATTTATTTTCCATTATTAACTTGGAAGGAATCCAGAAATTAAAATCTCAATTTTCCCTAAACTAAGAGAATCATAAGAATAATTTTGATGGTCAAACTAGTTCTAAAAAGAGTTTTGAAATAAATAGGATCCAAATCCATATTCTTTACCTTCTCTAAGATTTCTATCCAGAAGCCACGTTAGAACAGAATGGCTTCTATAATTGAGGATTCTTTCTAATATAAATACCACAAGTATAGCCTCAAAAATCTCAAACACATGAGACAGCGGTGATCCTGATTCTCTGCAGTACAAGCGAAGGTGTTAGCATGCTGAAATGCATTGTGGGGTAGAGCACATTTCTATAAATATTTCATTATTTAATAGCACAAAATATGTATTATTGAGTACATTATAATAAATACTAAGACAACACTTTATTTAAACCTTTTTGAGGAACTCTTTTAGCTGTTAAGAACATAAGTCTTGATCTAAGTACTTCAGAACATTAGATTAAAGTTTCTATTTATTCATCTTTTCATTGTAGCGAAAGCTCTACACATTATCAATACTTCAGTTGAAATGTATATGTATGCTTGGCCCATTCAGAGTGTCTTGTGTTCTCAGAGTGGTCCCAGCTAACCCTTAACCGCAACAAAGTCCTCTTTAGTATGATGAAGGAGAATGATGAACAGACGGAAGTTCTTCATTTGGTGCCTTACCCTAAAATCCTGGGAGGAGCCCGTTCAAAGGGTCATGCTGCTAACTGACCTGCTTAAATGAACCAGTCAGGAAATCCAGAATACTCACTGACTCTACAAAATATCCAACACTCACTCATTGTGTCCTGAGGCTAGCTAATATGGGAATGCAGATAGGATTTTTTAAATCACAATAATAAATCATCATATCAACAACAACAACACACACACACACACACACACACACACACATGCCTGACTTTCCTAGGTCTCTAGAACTTAAACACAAGAGAAGCTGCTTGAATATCTTTCCAGAAACTTTCAAGTTAAAACAAAGAGAACAACAGAGCTAAAATCCCACAAAGAGATATCCCTCATTACCTGTGTTCAGAATGACTCTTCTATGATGTATAGCTACACTCTCAGGAGTAATCCACAAAATTAGCTTGAAGGGATGTGCTATGATCTTTGTGCTGTTAATTACTTTTCAAAGTGTGATTTCTTGGCTGGGTCTTACTTTTTCTTAGAAATTTTATTGTTTTCCCCATAATGAGTATATCTGTGATTTGTGATGAAAATGGATGAGACTTCATGTAAAAGCAAAGATCAGTCAAGAAAATCCTCATTCTATCTTCTTCCTTCTACTACTTTTCCTTCCTACTTTTTTTTTTTTACTGTTTTCCTGGTAATAAATTACTCTTTATAAAAATGTATTTTAAAAATACAAGAATAGGGGTGTGTGGGTAGCTCAGTTGGTTAAGTAACCAAATCTTGATTTTGGTTTAGGTCTTAATCTCACAGTTTGTAGGATTGAGCCCCATGTAGGGCTCTGCACAAAAGGTGTGGAGCCTGTTTAGGATTATCCCTCTCTCTCTTTCTCTGCCCCTCCCCTGCTTGCACGCACGCACACACACACACACACACACACACACTCTCTCTCTCTCTCTCAAAATAAATAAATATTTCATTTTAGAACGTACAAAAATATATAAGGAAGATAATTAAAATCCCTAAGAATCCTACAATCCTCTGGATGAATACTTCTAAATTTGGATGTGTTTCTCCCTGTATTTTTATGATGCTTTTCTTTTGTTTTGTTTTGTTTTTGCATCACCATTATTACTTAAGTAGACTCCTTGGGCCAAATAGAAGGAGTTTGCTTGGAGTTCTTAACAGATACTGCTTTTATTTTTTCAGTAAGAGTCACTGACTCACACTTTCATTATGTCTATAAATAAACATCTCATTGCAGCCTTGCCAATAGTGTGTACATTTTAATCTTTTTCTGTATTTGAAGTTATTTTAACTTGTATATCTTGATTTCTAGGAAGTTATTTTTTCGTCATCTGTTTAGGTCAGGAG
The DNA here is from genome assembly GCF_006229205.1 of Suricata suricatta. Classification (NCBI taxonomy): domain Eukaryota; kingdom Metazoa; phylum Chordata; class Mammalia; order Carnivora; family Herpestidae; genus Suricata; species Suricata suricatta. Next base: position 37,412,929 of record NC_043714.1, read on the forward strand.
TTATTTATATGCTTATTAAGATTTGTCTCATTAATTTTTGGGGTTTCTTTTACTTTAATACCACTTCTCCATTTTCATAATCATGACAAATATTCCCCATTTCTCCATTTGAACTTTAGCTTTATTAATTTGTTTAGGAAACAGAAGTTGTTAGTGTTTAGATAGTCTAATGAGTTGATTGTTCATTTGCGGGCTTTTTAAAAGAATTTTCTTAAGTTTCTTTATTTTGAGAGAGAGACAGAGAGAACAAGCAGGGAAGGGGCGGAGAGAGGAGGGGAGGCAGACAATCCCAAGCAGGCTCTGCACTGTCAGCACAGAAGAACCGTGAGATCTCGAGTTGACCCAAAGCCAAGAGTCAGACACTTCACCAGCTGAGCTACCCAGGCGCCCCATTCATTTGTGGGCTTCTTATTTGCTTTCTGTATTTGTAAGAACATTATATATTCTAAGATTTTTTAAAAAATCACTTGCATTTTATAGCATTTCTTTTACACTTTTAGTACAATTAAATTGCTTAATTTATCTGGAATTAATTTTGGCCTATTAGTAAAGGATCTCCGACTTCTCTATTTCTTTACTTTGATTTATTTTTCCTCAGAATCTTATCATGGGCGGCTATTATATTATTCATTATTTTTTACTGCCATCAAAATGTTTTATTCTGGAGGTGGGAATCTTTGCCTATATTTACCATTGTTATATCTGTAGTGCCTGGAACAGGGCTTAATCACATACTTGGTCCTGGATAAACATTTATTAAGTGGGTGACTACTGTATCAAACGATGATTTTGTGAGGGAGGTGCTGGAGGGCGCAGTCAGTTAAGCATCCGATTTCCTCTCAGATTGTGATTTCACAGTTTGTGAGTCCGAGCCCTACCTTGGGCTCTATGCTTACAGCTCAGAGCCTGGGGCCTGCTTCGGACTCTGTATCTTCCTATTTCTCTGCCTCTTCCTCTTTCTCGCTCTCTCCCTCTCTCTCTCTCTCAAAAATAAATAAACATTAAAAAATTTTTAATGATTATTTTGTGAAAATAGCTTATTTTCTCTGAAATTTCCACTGGAAACAAAGTTTCATCACGTATGGGTATTATAGTTGAACTCGAGCAAGATCTTGAAAGTAAGTTTTCATTAGTATGTTTCAAATCATCAGAACCTCATTTTGTAGAAGAGGTGACCAGGCTGGGAAATGAGAGCCCACCAGCCACACTTGAACTCACAGTTAACATTGAAACAGGCCGTGGTTTTATCTGGCAATTTCCATCATTTATAGAAGTGACAAAAGAATATCAGAAAGCAAATGATCTTGTGAAAAAAAACATAGACCTCTTACTTTTCATCTTACAGTGAGAGTAACAAATTTTATATGCCAAGTGTTACCCCATTACAGTCTTTGAAAACAACACTCTTTTTAAAATATATTTTTGGTGCATCATGAAAGAATTTTCAAATTTTGTGTAAAAATAACTTAATTATACCAATTAAAACTTAATTATATGAGTAAAGCTTAATTATACCAATTTTATTCATAACTGTATATAAACTCAATAAATTTGAGGACTTTTTTTGCTCTTTGGGAAGATGAGAAATTACATATATTTCATTCAGTTTATATTTATTGTCTTTTTTGGTCTTTTTAAATATGACATATAAAACATATTACTGAGACTTGAAGAGTTGGGGTAAAAGAAATATTTGTCTAATCAGATTGCTAATTAGATCTATGCCTCTATGACAAAATTAATCCACTTATGCAAATATTAGTTATTCCATAAAATGAAGAGAAGTCATATGATCCAGGAAAGAATTAAGCATACACTTTGGGTTTATAAATCTTTCAAAATTACTCTTCCCAAAACAGAATTCTCCCAGAAATCTTGATTCCTTTTTCACCAAATGTTAAGTAAAGTTGTAATCCTGTGGGAAGAATGTGTGGTGATGAACTAAGTGGATGGAATTACTTAAAAAACAAGTTAAAGGCAAACAAGAGCCCTCTATGTTTTCTTATTTTTTACAGGTTTTATTTAATGTTGTAAAAATTATTTTCCTTGAGACGAAAACATATGTTCTTGTTAAAAGACAAACTAACATTGTTTCACTCTATAATATAACCTCGTCATTTTTTCCAAGTAATGCATTTATATCTGTCACCCAAATCACTACACGCTTCCTCAAGACATTTGTTCCTTAGAATATTAAGTTCTATATTTTATATTGCTAATGCTAAGTCTCTTTCTTTCCTGATGTGAAAAGAAAATGAAAAGCATCCCTTTTACTGAAATAAACTTTATTTTTCCTTTTGGATAGGCTATAATGCAGAGGGTTTTGTTTGTTGAAGCACATAGGAAAAAATACTGAGTGTAGAATAGAAAGTCTACATTCTAGCTAAGGTTCTACTACTATTACTGCTACTACTACCAATATCTATATTTCCTGAACATTTGTCATATGCCGGTCATTGTGGTAAATGCTTTCTTTAAATCCCTTCCTCAGATCCTTTCAGAAACCCATTTTATAGATAACAAACCTGAAATTTCAAGAAATAATTTTTCTGGAGTCACTTCCCTGGCAAGCAGTGCTGGAATTAGAATTCAAGTTTTCTTCGGTAGACTCTTAACATGCTACTTAGCTGTATTAGCCTTTCTGGACCTCAGTATCTCATCTATAAATGGGGAGGTTGGTTTCCGTCCAGGTCTGGTTTTTGTTAGGCCTCAAGATTCTTTTTTTGAAAGAACACAACTATGGGATAACATTTTAGTAATCTGGTTGAAATGATGGTGGGAGTCCCAATGCCTTCCCTGTCGATCACAGCTCACGCTTCTCCTGACTGCCGAGACCCCAGTCTCCTAACCCCTAGGACTCCATGGAGTCCTGGCACACTATGGAAAACACTGGCTATTTTGGACTGTCTTCGAAGTATTTTCTGCTTCTACAAGTTACTGTTATGTGAAAAAACAAATTTTTTACTAGACAACAGGCTAATTTAAGGAAGCAGCAGACTGGTTGGTTACCCTGCCTCTTTCAGATTTCCTTGGTTGAGGGGATGCAGCGTTTTAATGCATTTACACACAGATGAAGAGACTAAGCCATTATTTTAAGTAACAGTTTCCTATTCCTCTTTTTCAGAGCAGGAGAAAACATGAATACCAAACCTGAATCTTAAAGGAAGCTTAAAAGGAAAATAGGAAGTTTTGATCATTGCTAAATAATTCGTACGTCCAATTTCTTTCATTGCTTTACATAGGTTTATGTTTGCTGTTAGCACCACTTTGCAAGAATATAAGAAATTAAACCTAAGTGAGTGGATGAAATCCCTTAATTTATTTTGCTCCTGCCATTGTCTTAGGCAATATCACATCTGTCACAGTCCTGAGTTTCAGTTCTCTGCTCATTAGCCTCCTGGATGGAAAAACAAGGCAAAGAGCAAGAGCTGCTTCTAAAAACAGCTGTAGAAACATGTGGTCTAACAGGACATGAAATATTCAATTCAGCAAACATGCGCTGAGCACCTACTATGTGCTGGGAGCTTGCTGAGGACAAGAGATAACAAACACAGAGTCTCTGCTCTTGGGGGTTTCTCAGTCTATGGGAAATGTGGGCATACAATTACAGCCGAATTAAATATAAATATATAATCAAAAGGCATGCCAAAAATTATAGATGTGAAGTTGGTAGGGTGATCAGTTCTGAATGGCGAGATCCTGGCTGGGTTTTTGCACTGGACCTGAAGGGCAAGTGAATATGGGAAGGGTTTCTAGGGCTTAGTGTTTATTAGGCTTTTTGGTCTGAGCGAGTTTGGACACTGCCATTGTTTTCACTGCACTGCAATGACATCTTCGCTCCCACATGCCTCTCAATAGCTACAAGAAGGCGTTCAACACTCAAAGGAGAAGTAAACAGCAGTGACATGGGAATTGCAACCCGACCAAGGTGTCTCAGAATATTCGTTTCCTCCTTTATCCTTATCTACCCATGCAACTATCTGTATAAATGTCATCTGGTCAGATGGCTCAAATCTGCCCCCTCTTCCTGCGTACTACTTCCAAGTTTATATTCACATCCCTTTCTCATTTAAAGTACTATACTGGCATCCTGGGTGTTCTCATCACTTGTAGGTCTTGCTGCTCATTTCCTAATATGCTCTCCCCAGGGAAGAGCCACTTAAGAGCATTTGCAAAAGTGAAAGTCTGATTATGTCATCCTCCAGATTAACTTTCAATGGCTCTTAATTGCCCTCAGGAAAAATCCAAACTATGGATGACACAGTTGGTCTTATCTCTCACGCTGTCTCTAGGTGGCTTTCTAAACATCTCTTGCAGTTCCTCCTCTTATAATAAAATTGTGCCGAACTGCTTGCGGATCTAATGATGGATGCTGTTTCTGGACTATGTTCCTTTGAATAAAACCTTTGCCTGGAACCTTTGGTCTTCCACTCCACTTCTTTCCTGGCTAACTAATTTATCTCCTGGGCCCCTGTTTAAATGTTGTTTGTTCCTAGAGGCCTTCTCTGACCCCCACATCTAGATTCAATTCCCTTTCTATGGATTCCCACAGCCCTCTATAATTATCCCCACCGCTCTGCATTATATTTGTTTATTTATCTGTATTAGACTACAATTGTGTTTTAGGAAGGAAGGAAGGAAGGAAGGAAGGAAGGAAGGAAGGTAGGAAGGAAGGAAGGTAGGAAGGAAGGAAGGTAGGAAGGAAGGAAGGAAGGAAAACGATTAAGGCAGTGGAAATTGGACCCATCCTACTTCTCCAGAAGGCAATCCTGGAATAATATGGCAGCAGTAGACCCTGGATGAATGCACACCTGATAAAAGAAAAAACACTATTCTGCAGAGAATTCTATTTCTTTGGAGCTCAGTTGACAGGTCAGCCTTCTCTACATTCAAGAGTAGAGAGTGGAACGTCTATATATGATATGAAAAGTTTGCTTTAAATTTATTCTCTAGACCTTATGTTGCAAGATAGTACATTTTTTCAAGAATAATAAGATTTACCAGTCTTTATAGAGGGATAATTTGATAACCATTTCTGGGTTCTGCATATTACATAAGTTGGAGGAAAAAATCTTTATTTCTGGTGTGTATATTGATATTAGAGCTGTTAGAGAAAATGGGGTATTTACACTCAAGAAAGAAACTTGAAACGTAGAGTAAGACCTCTCCTCAGTGAAGCTCAAATCTCTAACTGGGGTAGGGGGATTTTGTCCAAAGTGATTAAATTTAGGCAGATTTTGAGAATTACTCTCCCTTTGATCTTTATTCACCAGGTAGGACTCAGTTTAGCAGAGTTTATGATAATCTAGAAAGCAATTATTTAAGTATCTTTCCTCTGAAATATTTGAAGCGTTGGGGCACCTGGGTGGCTCAGTTGGTTAAGCACCTGACTTAGGTTCAGGCCATGATCTCAAAGTTTGTGAGTTGGAGCCCCACATCTGGCTCTGTGCTGACAGTGCAGAGCCTGGAGCCTGCTTCGGATTCTGTGTCTCCCTCTCTCTCTGCCCCTCCCCTGCTCACTCTCTCTCTCAACAAATAAATAAACATTAAAAGAAATTAAATATTTGAAGCATCATCCTCACTCTTTTTTCACAGCCTTTGCCTAAATTCTGTGACTCTTACAGGTATCTTTTAGCATCTAGGAGTCTAATTCCACGTTAACAAGAGGTTCTGCTAACTCTTGGCAGCTTTTATTATGTAATTTTTCTTTAACTACTCAGTGACTTCAGCCTGACTACAGTCTCAGCAACCTCTCACTGTCTCAATTCGCAATGCCTTTCATCAAGAATAAGGACATTAAAGGAGAAAAAAAGAAAAAAAACATAAAATGAAACATGTGTTTTAAGAGATTTGAATAAGATATTTTGGTAAGTCAATTTCATGTCACCATCTTGAAAATTTACAGCAGTCAGCAATGTAAACATGTACTTGACAAATGCCAGCAGCTTGCAGACTGCAAAGTTCATCTACTCATTCAGCGAGGCAGATGTTTCATTTAATACTCTTCATACTATAGATTAGGATTATTTTTTTCTTTTCCTCTTTTTTTCGCCTGAAAAGAGGGGGGGGGGGCACAATTCCCTGACATGCTACTAATATCATCTCACACTGTGAGCCAGATGGCAAAAAATGCAAAGGCTGCAGCTCAGTTTATGCACTATATTGTGGGGGAAAAGGAATTTTGTTTCAGAATGAGCTTCAGCTTGATCATTTGTTACTCTAATCTAAACACGAGTCAATGAGTAAAGTAGTACCAGGCGAACTTCAAAAAGTTCTTGAGAGTAAGTGCTTTAAAATGTGATGCATCTGGATGAACCGCCTTAGAGCATCCAGACCTACCACGTCTAGGGGAAGCAGAGGATAACTCAGGTGGCTGCGTTAGCGCAGGACCTTTTACAAAGACATTTAGCAAAAACGAAACACAACACCATGAAAACCTTACATATTACACTTCTATCACTTTTTTTTTTAAACTGGAAGGGTTTTTAAAAAATTTTTTTAACATTTATTTATTTTTTTTTTTAGAGACAGAGTGCGAGCTGGGGTGGGAGAGAGATAGAGAGACAGAATGAGGGGGAGGGGCCGAGAGAGACAGGGAGACACAGAATCTGAAGCAGGCTCCAGGCTCTGAGTTGTCAGCACAGAGCCTGATGCAGGGCTTGAACCTACAAACCATGAGATCATGACCTTAGCTGAAGTCAGACACAACCGACTGAACCACGCAGGTGCCCATCTATGACTTTTTTGATGAAGGTTTTGGGAATGTTTTTCCTTTCTGTTTTTAGGATGGTTTGCATCATTTACACTTAGGATTATCACTAGCTTTAGAGCTATATCCATTTATGCACATCTTTGTGCTTAAAAACAATTATTCATTTTAGAGATTAAAAAAGAGCTGTTAACTCCTAGTCATTAAGCAACTGATGTCTGAAAGGACAGCTCTACTTCTCATGGTGCATGAGGCCACAGAACCCTAGGAGGGATAAAAGTCTTGGCAGTATGTGCCATTTCTGGCAAATGGGAAAATAAATGAGATTGAAACAAGTCATTATCCTCTATCTATGGTCTGCTATGGCCCTAAAATTCCACAGCTTCCCATCAGATTTCTAAACGAACCCATGACCCCAGTAATCTTGAGAATAAACAAGCGCCTACCTGCATTGTTGCTCTGGGTATTAATTATGCATATCCTGTGGCTTTCCACGGGTGTTCCCATCACCTGTGGAATAAGAAACAAAAGGAGGTGTCAAAGAGAACGCTGTCGCTCGGACTGAAAGCTGGAGTTAAATGGAGAAGAGGAAGGTGTTTTCATTCTTTAAACAAATGAGACAAATGTTTCTGCTTGGAACAAGCTTATCTACTGGGCTATGGCTCTGAAGGCCTTCATGCACACATGTGTCAGACGCATATCCATCCAGAAGCTGCAGGATCACCTTCCTGATAGGACAGGCTGACATTCTGCCCTGATAACCACAGGCCCTCAATGACCAGTGCCTTTTTCACTTTGTTTTGTTATATTGCTCTCCTCTTTTTCATGATCTGGGCAACTTTTACTAACCTGCTGTCAGCCTTCCCATCTTTCCCCATCCCGATCACAGTTACAGAAAATTTTATCTTCTGCTACTCAAAATCCCTACTGGCTTCTTCCTCTAAGGAGAGTTTTCTGTTTCTCAGGGATTTTGTAATGGTGAATCATGAGAATGGGGAGAAAGAAAGAGAAACAGAGAGGAAAAAAGGGTGAGGAGTATAGATTACTGGGTCTGGTCCAGACCTTCTTCTACTGAGGAGGATCTGGATCATTGGGAAGTGGAGAAGAGACGTTAAAGAATTCTGGGTGGCTAAACTTCCATACATATGAAAGAGCTAAGGTGAGGTGAGACAGAATAGCAGCAAAGTGCTCTGGAGAAACTGACTAGAGATTCCCTGGTGAGACTGATGAGCAGCTATGCGATGTAGGAGACTTGGGTTGCTATGACTTTGAAGTGTGTTAATACATAGAAATTTTAAGCGGATGTGAGTAAAGATGGGAATCATCTTTAAGAAAGTTTCTTCTGAGGGGCACCCGGATGGCTCCAACTTTGGCTCAGGTCATGATCTCACGCTTCATGAATTAGAGCCCCACCTGGCGCTCTGTGCTGACAGCTCAGAGTCTGGAGCCTGCCTCAGATTCTATGTCTCCCTCTCTGTCTGCTCTCTCTCTCTCTCTCAAAAATAAATAGACACTAAAAAATTTTTTTAGAAAAGGAAGTGTCTTCTGACTCCTACACTCTGAATGTAGCTCAGCACAGATACAAGGCACATAGAATCCCGTATCTAATGAGGATCCCACTTGTTGTCCTCTTGTCTTTGGCTTTATTATCAGCATTATGCATTAAGAGAGATAATGTACAGGTGTCTTAAAAACAATAAAAGCTTGGTAAAAACTCAAAGTGTTATTATCAGTCTCCATGTGAATTTCTGAGTGAAGCATATATTCTTTTGCAATAATTGTTCACCTTAAATTCATCTTTCTTAACTAATAAGCATACATGCAAGCAGTATAGCAATTTTATTAGGTAGTTAAAAGAGGAAGTCCCTTTCAAACCAGCTAGAAGATTTACAAAAATGTATATATTTCCCAATATTTTACACGTTCTGTACGGTTACACAAACCCAAAAGCATGAGGATCATTTAGGGCACCAATTTTCAAAGACTGGTCCATGATAAAACTTTAACTGGATCATAGCAAAATGTAACAAATAAGGAGAAGGTAGCAGATTTATCAAAAAGCTAAGTGCCTTCAATTTAAAGGACCACACTGCTATGGTTTTTATATTATAATATTTGTTTCGGTCAAATGACAGTGTTAGTAGGTGGTAATATTAGAACAAAATATATGTTAATTGCTTTCTTTTAAGTGGCTCACATTCTCTGAAGCTTTTTCTGGTGTATGAACCTCAGAAAGAACCACTGATTCTGAGCTTTATGGTTAAAATCTAAATGCACCTTTTTGACACAAAGGAGCTACTTTGTGGTAGTCTAACTTCTGGCCATTAGGAAAGCTGTAGTTCAATGAATTAGCATAGGGGAATGCTAAGGAGTTTTTACGTGGTTCATTAACTAAACTGTAAGCCCACTGAAGGCATCTCATTTGATTTTGAATATCCAGAATGTAGCCAGTGCCTGGAGAACTGCAATTGTCCAATGAATACTTGTTTAATTAAAGAATGAATCCTGGAAAACACTTAACCTAATGAGTATACTGGTTGTGGATTTATAGAAAAAGATACAACTTGTACATTTCACTAGTAAGGTACTTTTTAGTATCAAAAATATTTAACACATAAAGGAAAAGCAGACAGTAATTTAACAAACATCTGTATATTTACAGCAAAGAATTGCAAATATTAATATTCTATCTTATTTTCTTGAGAACTGTTTTGCTTTAAGGAATAAACACTAAGATGATGTTGAAATCTTTTTATCCTCACCAACTGCATTATTTCCTTCTTCCTAAGAATTAGTCATTATTCTGAAATTAGGATGTATCATTCCAGATATGCATCACTCCAAGCTATATTTAAAAATATGTGTCCACAAATAATATAAAGTATTAGGTTGCATGGTTTAAAAAGTTAACTAAGTAGTATTTTTATTGTCATCCTCTGCAGTACGTTTTATACATATTATTTTTAAATCTATGAATGTTGACATATATAAATCTAGTTGTTTTAACCTCTACAGGATATTTAATAGTATGTGTATCTTTAGCTGTATTATTCATTGCCTAATTACTCTCCAAAATGTTTCTCAAATTTAAATTCCAAACAATGATATATTTGAGTTCATATTTCTCCCATCTTCATTTCCATTTATTATCGTTAATCTAAAAATTTTACAAATCTAATGAGCACGAAAAGTTTTTTTTTCTTTGTTGCTGAAGTTGTTTCACTAGGTGGGTAGATTTTGACAGTATAGTCCAATGCCAAGCTTGCTCATTTGTCTCAACTACATGACAGAAAAATACCCCCAAAATTATTTGTGGGTCATAAAAGTGTCACATCTCTGAATTATTTAGTTTACTTGATTTTAACAACTTTCAGAGACTAGATAGTAACTTGAGGATTGTTTTATGCTGTCTTGATACTGTTCTTTATGAAACTGTTAGAAACAGAATGAGAGAACTTTATCATGTGGAAACTATAGACCACAGATTTTTTAAAAAATGGACTGTTAGCTGTCCGGCCGTGAAACAAGCCCCTAAAATCTCTCTGGATTGCTTAAGACATCATGGACCAGATTACTCAAACAATAATGTGTTGTTTTCAGATTTTAATAGAGTAATCTTAATGATGATTACAGAATTTCTCTATTTGTGAAAGAAAACAATTCATAAATATCAAATCATACCACTATTAACATATACTTTGTTTTTTCTACAAATGGAAAAATCCAGTGATTATCAGTAGAACCATTCTCTGAAATTAAGAAGTACTATAGATAAATAAGGAATAAGAATGCCATTTATTTCTTAACATTCTAAAGGCAAACATATCTACTCATTATCCTTTTCAATAACCTGACACAATGACAATGGAATAGAAGGTTGTCACAGCATAATAGTACCTGACTGAGAAATTAATACTGAAGCAAAGCTGAAGCATTTATCAAAAATAAGTGTCAGAGTGGAGGGGAAATGGTTATTTTTTCAAACTGAGAGACATTGATCCTGTGATATGAAAATGACGTTATTTCTGTTATACCGATTGACTGATTTTATATAATTATTTTTAAAAATGGAATTTGATGCACTATGGTCCAATTCATTTCTTCGTGATTTATTTACAACCTTTTGCTTCCCTTTAGTCCTTTGACACACACCTTCAAAGACTTGCATGAAATAAGAACATGGCACCTCTACACATCTGTTACTCTTCCCCCCAATCCCACTATCTGAACCTTATTCTCCCTCTAAGCCTGATAGTGAGTCACACTGAGGAGAGCCAGAACAGTGTCGCTTTCCATTTTGGACACCAGCCTGTGTGTTTACTTTGTTCTTGGATGATTGGCTCAGTTCTACCGAATGAGGCTGTGGAAAGCATCGTGAGTTCCACTTCACCACTCATGGTTGTTCTCTCTGAAGTCTAGAGAAAGCCCAATCCTCTCCAATTGCACTTACACCCCTACTGTATTATATAGCTGAAAATTTAACGTTTAAACATAAAAAGTTAGGACAATCTCACATTGGCCAGCTCAGTTCTCCATAATTTGTCTTTGCTACAGATTAATAGCAGTTTCCACACTTAGAAGATTACAGTTGACTACAAGTACTTTTATATAAAGGGCTGCCAGCTTAATAGTGTTTAAAAATTTAAAAATAGCACAGAAATTATAAAGGATGGTAATTTAGGAAATCATATTAAAGGTAGGATAGGTATTGAATCATCTTTGCATTCCCAGAAAATTAGGGACTTATATGAGTATATTTTCAGAAATTAGTCATTAATTACTAAATTAAAAACAAGATTACTAAAAATATCATGTTCACAAAAATATGAAAATTCTATTATTTTGTGTTAGATCTGAGCAAACTACCTAAGATCCTGATCCTTCAGACTCTCGTTCCAACAGGGACATGATGCTAAGTGAGAAGAAGGAAATGTTTCTTCAGTTTGGGAATTTCACCTAGGAGTGTCAGGATAAGGCAGAAATCTGTAAATAAGTTTGATCTGTATTTGGATAAGCCTTGGAAATACTCTCAAGGAATTCTCAATTTGAGATAGTCTTTGTAGAGAAGAGAAATTCCAACTCTACAAAGAACTTCATTTTTATGTTGTAAAAGGCAATTTTCTGAACATATGAGTTATGTCCATCATTATATTTTGGCTCATTCTCCCTACATTTTCACCTTTTTTAATGTTTTTATTATTTTTTTTTGAGAGACAGAGAGAGACAAAGCACAACTGGAGGAAGAGCAGAGAGAAAGGGTGACACAGAATCCAAAGCAGGCTCCAGGCTCTGAGCTGTCAGCACAGAGCCCTATGCAGGGCTCGAACTCACGAACCATGAGATTATGACCTGAGCCAAATTTGGACACTTAGCTGACTGAGCCACCCAGTCCCCCCCCATTTTCACTTAAAAAAAATAAAAGATACTCACTGACTTTATCAATGAGGTAATATAGAGTTTGTTTTTAAATGACATAACAAAATTAGCATTATCCCAAAAAATTTTGACCTAAGTTTAATGTTTTATGCTTTATACACACACACACACACACACACACACACACGTAAATAACACAAACGACACATAAAAGTATTTCTAGAATTCCAATTCTAATCCTTGGTTCCTTTCACATGAGTGAGTGACATTTAAGCACTAACTATCCAAATGGGAGAGACATTCACTTGGTCCTATGAAAATATAATAAAAGTACATAAAGTATAATTTATAGTAAGACATTTGTTGTATAATAGCCTACCAGCCATTCCATAATATGTACCCAGTGGGTGCTCAATAAATATTAATTAATGATAATGATCGTTTGAAAAAGCCATTGACGTGCTCCAAGAAATGAAACTATAATGAATATCTGGTATGTGAATTATGTTTCACCTGAGGGAGAAACTGGTAAACAGAGGCAATGTGCATTGCTTACAGGTGATCACCAGTCTTTTTGTGGCTCATAAGGTGGTTTTCTTCCTTTGTACCATGGTGTTTTATATCTTGAGCCTCACACACCGCCCACCTCCTGCGTAAAATTTACACAAGCATTGAAAGATTGTGGAATACCCAAGGAAATCATTTTTCAGTCGATTGAGTTCTTAATGGAAAAAGCTCTCTGAATGCTATCTTACAAATTAGAAGATCCCCTGCTTTCTAAATAGTTCAATTGAAACCAGCTTTGTATTTATCCTTCGGGGTCATTCAGGCTGAAATGTTGTTAAGTCTTAAGTCCAAAAGTCAGACTTTTAAAGGTAAAATGTCAAGTCCTTTTAGGCTTCAACTGACCTTTTAAACCAGATTAGGGATTTGAAGCATTACACATGGATTTCTACATTTTATATCCCCATATTTAACAAATGATCAAATATAACTCCCAAGAATACTATTTTTACAAGCTTGACATTTCAGGTCTGAGAGGTGGCTGTCTGACTCTTTTTTTACATACATTTACTGATGGGGGATTCAGTGAATACTTAGGTTTTCCCACCTCTATTTATTTGAAGAAACTTTTTATGTTTTATGCTATTGTGGACAATAACCAATGCCTTAAAATAATCACTAAAAGAAGCAAAATGACCAAGTCTTTGTATATAACTCAAGACAACACAGTGATAGTAGACACTTAATATATTTTTTGTATTGATAATGGTGGTGTACCAAATATTTATATGTATATGATATCAATATATGTACCAGATTATAAGTTGTTTGAGGCATTGCTGACCTGTGTGTTCTTCATATGGTTTTAAAGTATTGAATTCCGTCATTCATTTATCCTGGAACTATTTGCTACTGCCGCCCTGATCTTGGTTCTCAACCTTGGCGGAACATTAGACTCATCTGGGAAGATTTCTAAAAACACAAAAACTAGTTCTCAGTCTGAAGTAAACGAGAATCTCTGATCAGCTAAATCAAAATCTCTGGGGTTTGGATCCAGGCGTCCGTGGCTTTTGAAACTTTCCAGGTAATTCTCACATATGGTCAAGGTAGTGCACTTCCTCATAGAACTGTAAGACTTATGCAGTAATAGATATTTATACATATTATTAGAAATAATTTAATTGTGATGAGTGGGAAAATTTGAGTACCTTAGCTTCTAAAATTATAAAGAGAGAAGGCCCCAATATGTATTTATTTAACAAGTGTTTATTGAGATCCTTCCATATGCAAGAGAACGGTGAAACAAGATGGTTCTTGTTTTGAAGCATAGAATTCAGTAGGAGACATGGGACAAGGGCATATATATCCATAGCATAAGGGCACCTTGCACATTTCAGAATCTCAAAGTTTTCCATGCCTAAGGTTAGTGAGATTCATGATTTCAGCTACGTAAAATAAGGAGAAACAAACTAACACTGTCCCCTTGACTCCTACATGATGCCATGCAAGTCTCTACTCACTTCTGCATCTTTTCACATCAAGTCAAGACAGTAATCACAATGATGGTTAATAATCTTTTTTCAAGACTTGGAGATCCCCTTTTTACCCAATAGCAAGTTCAGCAACATGTCTACAATGCAAATGTGCTTCTGAATCTCCATGAAAATCTCATTTCCATGAAATGATGGTTGTTATGATGAGGAAGACTTCTGGATAAAGCAGTGTGACCAGATTAGTGTATAAGAGCCAGAAATAGGTGGAAGCGAAGGTGAGAAGACTGAATTACTCACAAATGACATCACTTATTTTAAAGAGGTATGCCATATATAAAGGACCAATGGAGGCATACAGATCCTGAGTGTTTATGAATCTTTTTCCATGGCTATACCCAGATGTTCATTCTGGGTGCTACTGCGATACTAAAATAAATTAATTGTTGGAAACCAAAATTATTTGATTTTTGTTTAGTGAGGCTATGAAACCTTTATTGTGTGTTGACACACACAACAGATTGTTTGAGTCTCTGGGTCCTAAAGTCTTCAGGATTCTTGTTTGGAATACCCAGGCACACCTCAAAAATCATTTTGAAATGAATCATTCAGAGTCTTTTAATGAAAAACATTCATATGTTAGCACTTAAAAGTGAAAACGTTTGACCTGTATCTTCAATAATAAATATGAATTCCAGTAGTGTGGACAAAATCTTCTTTAACATTGAAGACACAGCATGAGCTAAAATGTTTAGAAGTAAAGTAGAAGACAAATTCAAGGGATGAAGCATCATCCATTTGTGGTGATGTGGCTTAACTTAAGAATATTAGCAAACTGGGAGCTAGAGAAAAAAAAGTTTTGTTTTGGCTTGTTGGACAATGTTAAACAAGTTTTAATTACTCTCTGTACATATTATAATATCCTTAGAAAGGTCAAAGAGATAATATGATCTAATGCCTTGATTGTGCAAATAAAAATAAACCCATAAATTGATAATAAAAGAAAAAAGGAATTTTGAAAACATTACTTGGTGTCAGAACCAGATGCAAAACCTAGATGCACTTTGTTTTTCCACTGTATTACCCATCTCAGAAACTCAAGGTTGGCTACCAAAGCTACCTATTTCTATGTCAGACCAAAGTAATTTTTAAATACTCATTTAAAATAAATAATATAGCTGGAAAGTATCCTAAAATCTTAATTTTTTAGTCCTAGCAAAATGGCAATGGCAACTTAACACATATAACATAGAGAAGTGATTTCAGGTCAATTATTACCACACATTTTAGAAGCAGTTCTTCTGGAGCATTACTGGTCTCTCTATGGGGAATGAAGCCATTTTCATGCTTCCTAGTGGATGTTCTGCATTAACAATAATTTGCTCATTTGAATTGCACCAAAGAATTATTATCACACTCAATAGGAAAATACATACATATATATTGGCCAGTTTTACTTCCTTTATTTTCAGTTTACCTACTACCATTTTTGTTGTTGTTGTTATTGTTTTTGCCAGATTCTTTCTTAAATCTCAAAAAACTGACATTTCATAAAAAATCACAGTTCTCAAACAACATATGTTATTGGATGCACACAAGTAGAAATTATGGATTGTTATTAATGATATGTTTTTAATGGATGTTTAAATCCAAAAGACAGTTCAGGCAACATTCATTTTCCTTCCGTGGAACAAAAAAATGGACATTGTAACTTCAACTCAAATAAAACTTTCTGCAAGTTAGAGGTGAACCCAATGCCTTGGGGAGTTTTTGAAAGTTTTTTTGTTAATCAATTGTGTACTCCTCTCTCCAGGATGATTTACATGCAATCTTGTCTTGTAGAAGATAAGAGCTTGATCTCTTGAGGTTTCTTTCAGAATAGAATTATATTTCATATATTTCAATATTTTCAATAATGATGTTTCAATATTATCATGAACTCCTCCCACCTTCATTTTCTTTGGCCGGCACTAAAGGACTTTATAGATGAGAGAAGAAAGATGTTGAGATTCCTATCAAGATTGAATAGACAATATTACTTTCAAATAATCCATGCAGAAGATAAAGGATTTCAGGATCATATGAAAATAACATTGGTCTCTGTGTGGAAGAATTAGCTAATAATTATCAGTGTAACCTCTCCTGCACTGAATTAAGATAAATGGTGTACAACTAATGGTATGGTAGTGAATTAACTCCTCCTATCTCTCTACTTGCAGTTAATACAGCAGTCACCAGGTAAATAGGCATGCCCTTTATTGACAGAAGAACAGTAGATAGGAAGAATAGCCAAGAAATACAATCTATGCTCTATTGGTAAATCCATCCTTCCTCATTGAAACAATAAACATAGCCTTACTTTTAAATCTCAGCTAAGTAGTACAACATAGGAGCTATGTACTGTGCTAAGATCTGGAGACATAAAGGTACATAGTTATATTCCTTGCTCTTAAGAAACTCAAACTTCACTGGGTGCTACCAACAATTAAAATTAAATGTGCTATTATAATAGCAGCTAAGAATTTGGAGTTGGGAAGGAGTGGTTTTCAACCTTGAGTCTTCTATTTACTACATCAACGGCCAGTGGCAACTGACTTAACATCCCTGAATCTGTGCCCTTATTTATATGAGAGTTAATGTGCATTGAACCCTTTACCATGTGTCAGGCACTCTGCTAAGGCTCTCCTGTGTACTAATCAATTTAATCTTCGCAATAACCTTTTATTACCCTTATTTTGTAGATGCAAAAACCAAAGGCATCTAAAGTTAAATTAACTCACCTGGGTAAGAAAGCCAGTAAATGGTAGAATTACCATCGGACGGGGTGGTAGCACCTGACTCAGGTGAGGATAAGAGACGAAGAGACCTCCATAGTGTTTAGCATGGAGCGCGGCCCAAAGTAAACGTTGTAATTAGCCTATCTTTACCAATATCCTCACTGTTCTTTCTGTCATTGATATTACCATGATTCTTATCACCAACAGCGCACTCGTCTTGTACATAGAAGAAACATACGTGGTATAGGTTACATATTAATAATACAACTGATGTCACTGAACATTTTTTATGAAATAGGGTGCCATTAATTTCTAGTAATTATAGCAAATACAAAGTAATTCATATTTCAGATGTTGATTATCTTTCTTTGAGTTTCTTCTTCTAACAATCCTACTACATATCTCTGTTTGGAGGCATTTTACTATAATAGCACTTTATTGTTTAAACAAACAAACAAAACAAAACAAAAAAACTGGAGGGGTTCAGAGTAGGCAAGGAGTGAATTGTAAAGTGATCAAGATATAGCAACACTTGGATACATACTCAGCAAACCCAAAAATGTGAGAGAGGTTTCTGATATTTTCTGGCCTTCAGAAGGACTGAAAAAAAGGGAAAGCATATGCTATGAAAAAAGATAACTAAGGTACCCAGTCACTTCAGTGAAGAGGGGAAAATAATTTCTTTCCCAAATACAGCATTAGTAATGTTGTGTTGTTTAGATTGAAAAAAATTACTTTTTCCATTTTATATTTTATGTTTTTAGTTTGGCAAACCCTAGTTAGAAATAGAAAGATTGCAATGGTGTGTATTTCAATTTCTAATTCTAACTTATGTGTGATCACGATGCTCAATCTTTTTGAAAAGTAGTTTTTCAATCTATAAAATATAGCAACTCCCTCCCTCAAATATAGAGGTACTAAGAATTTTAATTAAGTAATATTAGATCAAATATCATGAGATCCAGGGATAAAAGATGTTTCAGGGAGCTGAATTATTTTTTTATGATGATGTGCATCCTGAAACACCTAAGAGTGTTGATCCCTTCCTGTTAATATTTCCCATTCTTTCCAAATAATTGTTGGTTAAACCTGCTGGCACAGCAGGGACGTGCGGTAGCCAGCCAGGAACACTACTTGAATCTTACACCTTTTCTTTCTTAGTCTTTCCATTCCAGTCTACACATTCCCTGTTGCTTGGGTCTGTGGTTTAGCAATAAGAATGAACGATTTTCATTTCTCTCTCTGTCTTTTTAATTAATGTCCTATTTCACTTATTATCATGAGTAGTTTTTTTTTTAGAAAACAGAAATTGCAATTAAATCACATATTTATGAAATTTCCAGGAGCAGGTACGATGAAGTTGGCATGAATTCCCAAGTTCCAGCTATTTATTTTATTTTTTTTCTTTTATAGTTTATTGTCAAGTTGGTTTCCATATAACACCCAGTGCTCATCCCAACAAGTGCCCTCCTCCATGACTATCACCCCCTTCCTCTCCCCCTTCCCCATCAGCCCGCAGTTTGTTCTCAGTATTCAAGAGTCTCTCATGGTTTGCCTCCCTCCCTCTCCCCAATTATTTTTCCCCTTCCCCTCCCCCATGGTCCTCTGTTAAGTTTCTCCTGTTCCACTTATAGGTGAAAACATATGGTATCTGTCCTTCTCTGCCTGACTTATTTCGCTTAGCATAACACCCTTGAGTTCCATACATGTCATTACAAATGGCCAGATTTCATTCTTTCTCATTGCCATGTAGTATTGCATTGTATAGATAAACCACATCTTCTTGATCCATTCATCCAGTTGTTTAAATGTCTTGTGCCCTGTGCAGATAGGAGCAAAGGGAAGGCTGTGTGGCCACCCGTGTTTATTTGGTGTCTCATCCTGGTGGCGAGAGGCTGAAAGGTCACTGTCCCCTGTGCTGGCTTGGGAGGCACATTCTGAGGCTGACTCTCTTCTTGACAATGAGATTTCCCAGAAAATTTAGATGTCACTTCACTGAATGGATTTTTTAAACTAATATTCCTTTTTGATATTCATTAAGTTTTTAAAACTTGTAGGCCAAAAGAAGATAACTAAAAATAGGCACTTCAGGCAATGCTGTATATCAGATTGATACAAATGTAAAATTCCAAAAAAAAAAGTTGCATCATTTTTCCCCATTAAATTTTAAAGACAAATTTCAGTTATCTATATTGAATTACATATTTAGTGTTTCATAAGCTTAAAAAAACTCCCTTTCCCTCTTTCTCACTCACCCCCACCTCCACATTCATGCCCCTCCCATCCCCCACTACACCCTCCCACTCCACTTTTGTCAAATACATACCTGTGACCCGAAATCTGTCTCCATTTCTGTTACAGAGAAGAGAAAACATACTTTTCCTCCAAACCCAGTATACCACTGTTAAAAACGCCCTTCATGTCTACAGTTAAATCCTGGTACCATCGAAACCATTTACAACTTCCAGGCCCCGCTGCAACATACATTAAAATAACATTAAATACATTAAAATAAAGAAAGGATTTGGTGTGAAGAAATTACTGTGAAAAGAACAGAGTAGCTCTAATAGATCAAGAAAAGAACTTCAGTAACTTAAGAAATTCGAATCTCTACTAGCAAGTTTATTGAGTATTTACACAAATGAATTATGCATTCAGAGAATCGCAGATACTGGAAATGTCATCACAGAGATTTAAGACTGTGATTTGATGAGCCAAGTCTTTGCCCTACCCAATTTTCTATCATAGTGTTATCTTCACAAAAGTTCACAAGAACTGGATACATATGCTTGACCAAGAACACAAGATACCTCTCATAATGGGCCATATGCAACACCATCATGGCTGCATGCCATGCATCTATCTTTACACCCTTAAACATTTGTTTTCTGATCTCATGTGAAACCTGAACATTTTCTTCTGCTTTAGTTTTCATGTGGCTATACTTTTCCTCACTTGGATTTCTCTATACAACTTTGATGCATGGAGCGGGAGGATGCCGATCAAAAGATGGCAGTAATTCTTTAGATATCAAGGGACTGAGGCAAGACTGAAGGGACTGCAATTAGGAAATTCTTAGAAGAGAAGAGTCTGGTTTGTCCCTTGGTTGGAAGGGTGTCCCCTTCTCTATGACAACAATGATAACACATTTTCTAACCCAAGGTGGTGTTGCCAGTTTATACCCACTTCACCTTCCATTGGGTGATAACCATTCTTGAAGTATTAGTTCCATTAGGGTAACTCTGTTAGGGTAATTTAGTAAAAATATTTGAGGAGATTTCTAATTTTATCTGCTTTTGTCTCTCACCAGAAACCTTTTGAAGAAATCCTGTTCATAATTATGATCCATGGTTTATAATAAAAATTATGAGATGATTTTATGTATATATGTATTTTTTATATGTATGATTTTATCAATAGCAATTCAAAACAAAATTAAACCACAACAATGAGATCCATGTTACCAAGAGACTAACTTGAGTGTATCTTACAGTCATTGAATAAACACATTCTTTCAGTCCAGTTTTTTTTTATGTTTTTTATTTATTTGAGAGAGAGAGAGATAGCATGAGCAGGGGAGGGTCAGGGAGAGAGGGAGACACAGAATCTGAAGCAGGCTCCAGGCTTTGAGCTAGCCGTCAGCACAGAGCCTGATGCGGGGCTCAAACCCACTAACCATGAAATCGTGACCTGAGCCGAAGCTGGCCGCTTAACCGACTGAGCCACTCAGGCGCCCCTCTTTCAGTCCAGTTTTATGCAAATAAAAATAAGTCATGTAATACTTGAGGTTAGAGGTTATAATTATTATTGGCTTCATAAATTTGAAATTTTTATTTCTTAAATTTTGTTTATTTATTTGGAGAGGGAGGGGTGGGGAGAGAGAGAGAGGGAAAGAGAGAATACCAAGCAAGCTCCTTGGTGTGAACACAGAGCATGATGTGGGGTTCTATCAGACAAACCGTGAGGTCATGACCTGAGCCAAAATTAAGTGAACGACCCAGGCAGCCCTGAAATTTTTATTTCTGAGTCTGACTTAACTATGTATATTTTCTGAAACATGGAAAGGATTCGTTTCCTTAATACTTCATATTTTAACACTGGCATAATGAAGTTGTTCCAAGAAGTGTTATACAGTTATATATATTTGAAACTTAAACAAAAAATAGGCAGAGAGAATTTATAGAATGTGTTCCAGTAGCTGTTGATATACCATTGTAGTTCTACCAATAATACCTGCACCAGAGAAGCACAGATATTAATCAGAAAGATATATATATATATATATATATATTCACAGTACACAAATTTCTGAATGTTACTCCAGAAATCTGCCTTTGCTATATTACTCAGGATAAAGTCTACTTGCGGTAAGAGGAGGAACATCATTCTTGTATGCATAAGGTAACAAATATCATGCTAAACTTTCCACAATCCAGACACCCCCGGAGCAAGCAGCTTTGGAATAGCTGATAGTCAATTATTCCGACATGGAGGAACCTACGATAAATCACTGTTTTATCCACTATATCAAGTGCCACGCCTTTGCTAGGCTTTTAAGGGGCTCACACTGTGATTCTGTTTTCTCTAATCCATCTCCTTTAGCACCTGCTCCTTCACATCTATCCCAGTCAGACCAGCACGCAGACGGCTTTTCCTTCATTCCACCATCTACACTCCGCCTCCACCTCTGAGAACCAGGTTGTTGTCCCCCTAAAGCATCTTTTCATGTCCAACCATGGTAGCATTTATCTTCTTTGACTTTATGACACGGTTAGTGGTAGTTAGTGTACCTTCTCCCCTAAAATAGTAATAGTCTGCTGCTATTGTGTCTTCAATTAGTCCATAAAGGAAGTCTTAAGACCAGAGCCCTGGTCTCTGTTTCTTCCTTTTCTATAGTGCCGAAGTAGTTTCTGAGCTAAATTCTTGACTTGTGAATTAGTT
Source organism: Suricata suricatta (assembly GCF_006229205.1). Taxonomy (NCBI): domain Eukaryota; kingdom Metazoa; phylum Chordata; class Mammalia; order Carnivora; family Herpestidae; genus Suricata; species Suricata suricatta. Next base: position 37,434,726 of record NC_043714.1, read on the forward strand.
TTCTGTGGTTCCTGCAACAAATGACTGCAGACTTCAGAAAACACACATTATTCTCTTACAGTTCTGAAGTCAGAAATCTGCAACAAGTCTCCTTGGGCAATAATCATGGTGTTCATGGGGCTCTGTTCCTTCCAGAAGCTCTGGGGGAGAATCCATTTCCATGACTTTTCCACTTTCTAGGTCTGCATTCTTTACGTTTCTTGGCTCATCATCCCCAACACTGGCAGCACAGTATCTTGTTTCACTGGTCACATTGCTTTCTTCTGCCTCACTCTTACAAGGACACTCGTGGTTACATTTAGGACCCCGCCCAGATAGACTAGGATGATCTCCTGTCTCAAAGTCATTAATTTAATCACAGTTGTAAAGTGCCATATAAAGTAATATTCACAGGTTCTGGGGATTAGGTCTTGCATATACTTAGGATCCATTATTCAGCCCACCTCAAGTGGCAATAGCAGCAACAACAGGAGAATTTGAGCCTTGGTTATTTACATAAAAAGCTATATAATTACAAGAAGATAAAAAGAGGGGTGCCTGGGTGGCTCAGTCAGTTAAGCTTCTGACTTCAGCTCAAGTCATGACCTTTTAGTTCACGAGTTCGAGCCCCACATCAGGCTCTGTGCTGATAATTCAGAGCCTGGAGCCTGCTTGGGATTCTGTGTCTCCCTCTCTCTCTGTCCCCCACTCCCTGGCTCACAGTCTTTCTCTCTCTCTCTCTCTCTCTCTCTCTTCCTCAAAAATGTTTATATTACTTTTGAGAGACAGAGAGACAGAAAAAGAGCAAGACAGGGGCAGAGAGAGAGACCGAATCGGAAGCAGGCTCCAGGCTCTGAGTTGTCGGTACAGAGCCCAACACGGGGCTCAAACTCAGAGGCAATGAGATCATAACCTGAGCTGAAGTCAGACACTTAGCCAACAGAGCCACTCAAAATATTTTTTAAAGATGAAAGGAGGAAGAAGAGAAAAATACCAAAACGTACAGGAAAAGTGGGATCTTATGTTAAAAATAATAAGAAGTTATTTCCAATTAATTACCTGAAGGAAACTACAGGAAATAATCATATAAAAACATACCACAGAAAGGAAGAGAGCAGGTAAATTGCCTGAGAAGAAGGAAGAGGAGGACACAGGATTCGCACCCTCCAAACTGCAATAAGTCCTCATGCAAAATATGTTGAAGAGAGAAATAATTAGATCTCAAAAATAACTTTTACAAGTCTTTTATCTGGAAATAATAAATATCCTTGTTAAATGAAATAGAGGACTCGTTGATTTCATTTTCTGTACAGCTAGGGAAAAAAATGCCTAGAACCATCCTCCATAAATTAGTGGCTTGGAGAGCACTGATGATAACAGTGTGTGATTCACTTTTAATCAGAAAACCTAGCCTCAAAAGTTCAAAATATCTCCCCATTTTAGCAAGAACGGCAAAGTTTTCAAATCTGAGAGTATAGGCTCATCCATTTTAGTAACTGACATCAGTAACGATATTTCATTTAGTTACACTTTCTAATTTTGCATTTATTTTTCCAGATGGTTGTAGAATATTTATATCCCAAAAGTTTTCCTTTTAATAATTAAATGGGCTTCTTATTATTTTGTTATAATTTTCTATTTTTTAAAAAAAAGGAATTTAAATGGAAGAGATTCCAAAACGAATACAAACTTTAAGACCAGCTTGGGGGAAAAAGTTTCATTGCTCTGAGTTTCTTAAGAAGGATGTTGTCAGTGAGCTGCCATGTATAAATATGGTTTGATGTCACCTAAGTAATAAAATTCAATTTACTTTCGTGCTTTAGTACAGCATCAGAGGATTGGAAAACTTCCCAGACTTCCAGGCTGGATATGAATTCTCACCTCCTTCAAACTTCTGTGTTTAGCGAGTGCCTTTCCCAATTATAGCTCTGTTCTGACAGCCACTAACCATTGCCCTGAGTGACGGGCAAAGAAAGCCAAGAGCCTCGAGGCTAAAAGAGATAAAAGAAATGTGATCTCCAGTCACATTCTCAGCCAGAGAGGATTTCTTGTAGGTTCATTCTAATGTTTTCTCGATCAGGGGCCAATCTGCCTCTGTAATTTACACAGACCAGAACACAGTGGATATATTATAAGGTTATAATAGCTACAAGGTGAAGGCAAACTTAGTGACCCCATTTATTTTGCTGTTTTATCAAAATAGCAACAAATAACCTAACAGTGATACATAATCCTCTTCATTACTAGAGTGGCAAGTTTTTTCATCAGAGCAGGTTAGTGATTATGAAGACAAAATCTCCTTCCTTTTTTTTTTTTTTTTGGACAATTGGCTTCCATAATATTTCTTGGCAGTATCTTTCTAACCATTTTTTTTTTCTTAAGAATAAAGAAGAAGCTGAGGATTTCTGAGTCAAATGTTAAACTTTGCACTGCACTTCAGGAAATGTTATTTTTAAGTGAGAAATTTGAGAAAACCAAAATACTATACATATCCAAACTGAAAAATCCACAAAAGAAATATTAAACAAAATGTACACTCAACTCAACTTCATCCTGTCATTGCCTTTAAACATTACTGAACAACACCTAATTATCTGATCTATGAACTAATTGAGCCATTGATAGATTTTGGAAATATAATTGCATTTGTCTGCTTTATGATGTGCAAATCTGACCTTTATAATCATTTCTATATCAAATTCTTTAGTATTAGTTATTAGTTTTCTTAATCACTCAAATATTTAAAGAAACTATAGAAAACCAATCTAAATGAACCATTTTTCCATTTTCTATCCTTTGTAAATTTATTTCTGAGATAATTATATCCTCTTTGAAGCTTTTTTATCATAATTCTCCACTTGCTGACCTATGATTTTAAAATCCAACAAGAGGGGACGCTTATAAACCAGACTTTCCCAAAATGTGCTTGATAGAACCTTTGTTCCACATGATTGTATTAGGTGTTCTGAATTCAAATACATTTCAGAAAAGTTGGATTAAGTAACCTTGACTAGGTTCCTTTACTCTATTACTCTTTAGAATTTTCATTATTATAAATGCTCATTGTAAACATCTAAGAAGTGAATATTTTATATGATATTTGTTGGGCATGAACTTTTTTCCTTTGAGCATTTTAAGGGATTAGACTTTTGAGATTCCCATTAGTTTCAGGAATTTTTTTAAATGGCATCTTAGATGTCTAGATAACTAGAACTAATGATAGCAGCCCCCCTTATGTGGTTAATAGAAACAGTGGCCAACCACAAGTAACTTAGTGACAAAGTATATAGGGAAACCAAACTTTTTTTTTCTTTTAATCTTAGAACATACCCTTCACCAAAGAGGATAGCCAAACAATAAATAAATATCAAAAAGTACAGAAAGGTAATGTCTGTCAAGAGTAGAATCAAGAAATAGATTTCTATGTGGTATATTCAAATAATGACATATTATAAAGCAATAAACATGAATCAACTGCAGCTTCAAAAAAAATACTATGGATACATCTCAAAACCTTAATGTTGAGTGAAAAAAGCCAGATGCAAAATATCATATATTTATGATTACATTTGTGCAAAATTCAAAAATCAGGAAGACTTATCTTTTTCATTGGGGGACTGGGAAGGATTTCTGCCAAGGTGTTAAAATCATAAAGAAAAGCAAAAAGTAGTCACCGCAACAGTGAGGACAGTGGTCACCTGCGGCAGGGAGGAAACAAGAAAACGTGAGCAGGAAGAGCCACCTTGACTATGGAGCGGGGGCTTGCGGTACTGGCAATGTCCTACTTCTCTCCCTAAATTACTCTTTTATTAGGTGTTTGCATCGATGTAAATCTTCAAGCTGACCATTTGTGTTCTGTACACTTTTCCATGTGAGAAGGAAAGAGTTATTTGGGGTCATTGTGATATCATCAGGTTCAACACTTAGGTTCACATAATATTAAGTTTTATGAAAGCACTTGCAGAAAATCTGTGGCCTCTCCCTATCCATGACAGTTCTGTGGCAGCGAGGTGGGATCAAGGCACCATCAAACATCAGACTGTTAAATTCAGCTCCCTTTATACACGATTAATATATGTGATAATACTTAGCAAGTTTAAAGACATCCAAATAGAAGTGATTACTCCCATCAATATCTCTGTTTCTCTATCGTTACTGTCTTCTAATCACTCATAACAAGTAGCCTCTACAAGAGGAATATCAAGTCGTTTCCAAAATGACCCACAGGAAGGGTGATCACTATCATGGAAGGCTAAATCTACCTTCGTGCTCTACGAAATACCATACATTATAGTAAGGGGAAAAAGTCATTGAGAAGTAATCAATAACTATATAATATAAGAAAAATTAACAAGCAAAGCTAGAATAAGACTTTAGGGCTTGTTGATTCAATAATATCTAAGAACAATTTTTTTTTCTATTCCCAAAGGCCACACTTAGCAATCTAACCAGACTGTCCTCCAACTAATGTCACATGTCTTACTTACCCTTCTTAAATATTTAGGTCACATCCCTCCCCCGTGGCTGTAAAACTTCAGAGGTCCCTGAGTAATTTTCATAGAATCAAATGGCCTGTCATATATGGGGTGGAAGCCAGGATTAATGACCTTTAATTTGAACTCACTTAACCTTAACTCCCCATGAAGGTAAAGAGAATGGAAAGTCTGTATGGGGACCATCAGTCTCTAAACCCATTTTAGTGATTTCATGCTGATGTGCTGTTGCTGTTAATGATGATGACAATAAGATATTTTTAAGGAAAAACAATTTAAAACTATTTATTGGGTGCATACAGAATGCTAGGCACTTTACTGATCCATTTACCTGAGTTATCTAATTGTGTCTTTAAAAGAACCCCGTGAAGTGGGTTTTATATCCTCATTTTATAGGATAGAGATTTAACCAACCTAGGCTATTAATGTGGAAAACTTCTAAGATTCTAAGAATAAAGAAACAAACATTCGCAGGTGAGCTTTCAAATAAGCTTTCACATAACTCTGTTCCCTAAGGTTGAGGTAGCATTAAAATTGCTGGCACCTTTTGGCAACAAATCCAAAGCTTGCTCATCAAACTGATCCTTAGACCATGTGCTTTAGGGTTATCTGGGGGAACTGGGAACATGCAAGTTTTAAGGTTCTATCCCAGGCTTCCTAAAGCAAAGGCTTTAGGAGTAATGCCTAAAAATCTGCATTTTTCACTGAGTTTCTTGGGCGATTCACATGCAAGGCAAATTTTGAATAACGATTAGTCTGCCCAAAAGAGGCAATGATATTAAGTAGAACGGTAAAATCCTGAACAGCCACTGTAAAGAAAGGAAGGTTAATATTGCTTCACAGAAAGCATTATAACTTCTATCGCTGGAACAATGGAAGAGGTGGTTGTGTTTAATACCAGATTCAGTCTAAAAGGCTTTTTTTCTGGTCCAAAGCTTATTCCCACTGTTGGATCAGTTTTCAGGAGAAAATCAAAGAAATACAGAGACAGAGTTAACTCACTACTCAGAAGGATTGGAACCTGATTTTTATTCACTGTATTAAAATACAACTTTCTTAGGCTTAGTTAATGTAGGAAGATACTTCCCATTGAAATCATATCTTTGAGTAAATACTGGCTGCTATTTCTTAGTCTAATGTTACAGGTGTATGAAAACTATCAGTCTTTCATCACCTATATGGGACACAGACAATTATAATGTTTAGTTAGTGCCTTTGAGCACACCTGTGTACAATTTCCACCTGTCCATAATGATCAAGTTTGGCATTTATGCCAGAGCCACACCCTGCTTTTTGTATTTGCTGTGTATATGTAATTATGCTGAGGCTAAATGTTTACTAGATTGTATAGAGTTCCTTTTTTAGTGTGAGGTATGGGAACCCATATCCTTTTCATCATCTTCCTAAAGTCCACAGTTAGAGACCCCTTTAGATAAGTGGGCTGGTTAGATCCCAATCAACAGCCTGTATTCCAGGACCTGAGGTTCAAGCGGACAGGGTAAGTCACCGGCATCCTAAGATAATGGTGCCCTAACCAGTGTTATTTCTCCCTATATAATTCTCCTTTGTACCAACAGATCTCATCAGGCTGCAATTTAATATAAGCATAGGGTGAAATTTAGTGATGAATTTTGTGACTTGATTAGTTCCTATTTATTTCCTGAGATTCAAACTCTATTTATCATACATTTGATTCCTTATCCCCCAAATGTAATAAAACAGCTGTGTTATAAACCACAAAAACATTGTGCTTTTCTGAAACTACAAAGTGGTGATGGTTGCACAACATAGTGAATGTAATTAATGCCACTGAATCATATACTTTAAATGGATAAATGGGGTAGCATCTGGGTGGCTCAGTTGGTTAAGTGTCTGACTCTTGATCTCAGCTCAGGTCTTGATCTCAAGGTTGTTCAAGCCCTCTACTGGGTTCCGTGCTGGTCATGGAGTGCACTTGAAAAAAAAAAAAGAAGAAGAAGAAGAAGGATAAATTGGTAAATTTTACCACAATAAAGAAATAACTTAAAGAAACATATGTTACATTCAGATGCATAAAAGGCAAACTGGAAACTGCTTCTCATAGCTTCTCATGGCTTTCAGCTTGACCTCAATATGCTGCATCATTGTTTTCTTGATTTTCATCAGATGATATTATAAAACATATTTATAAGTATCATAACAAATAAATGTTTGCATATGTTTCTTTTCATTTGTAAAGTGAATATTCATTAAACCATTACTGTAGATAAGACAGAGTCTTAGGCACTGCTCTAAAGGCAAAGATGAGTCAAACAATACCCCTGCCTTCCTGGAATTTGTCCACTATCAATAGAGAAGTAAGAAAAGAGTTGAGTGCCATCTGTATGCCAGGCATTGCCCAGGTGGTAAGACACAGTCTTGGTTTTTTATAAGCTTAGAATCCAGTGGAGACAAACATGAAATAAACTTCTATCGTGTATCATATATTCTAACAGAGCAGGGAGAAAGACACTAGAGATCAGAGGCAATAAGGAGAAAAGTCATGAATGAGACTGAATTTGAGACATCACAGCCTATACTGGGAAGTGCCTTTTTTTTTTTAAGTTTTTAATGTTTATTTATTCTTGAAAGAGAGAGAGACAGAATGTGAGAGGGTTAGGGGGAGAGAAAGGGAGACATAGAATCTGAAGCAGACTCCAGGCTCTGAGCTGTCAGCACAGAGCCCATGCGGGGCTCGAACCCACGAGCTGTGAGGTCATTACCTGAGCTGAAGTTGGATGCTTAACCGACTGAGCCACCCAGGCGCCCCTGGGAAGTGACTTTAGTAGAAATATTCATGTCTTTAGGTGAACCTGAACTTCAGCAGTTCCAGGCATCATTCTAGTTACACCAGACAGATTTACACAGACCATGGGAAAGTGCAAGCACAACACTCAGATTTGGTTACCAAATTACAGTTCTAACTAATCCAGTTAGCACAGCCACAGCTTTCTGACTTGCACATATATAGGAATGAAACTCTGGGGAGTAGGCTTGTCCAGGACTTCCATGTGCCCAGCCATTAGCACAGCTAGCCATGTGAGTCTGCAGGCGTCATTCCACTTTTTTAAGCTCTCAGATGATGGTATTAGATGCTGCAAAGATAATGTCTATCTCTGTTGTGATTTCTTTTATTTTTCCATGTGACCCAATGCTGCAGCTCTGAGAACTTAGAAAAATGGCTGATAAAGCTAAATGCTTCTTTAAGATTAATAATAATAAAAAAATCAGCCCTGCTGCATCTGGAAACTTGAGTGCCAAGGGATAAGTGGTATCTAATAATTAATAAAAAGTGGTTGTGAAGCATTTTGCAAATATAAAATTCTAGATAATTTATAAATATTTAAATAGTTATTAAATTTAATATGAATATTACATAGATACCATTTTGATTTCCTATGCCACTTTATTGCCTCAGAGTGCTCCGCTGATATTAATTATGTTACTGTTGATATCATTGCTGTTAATTGTATGGTTTCTTGAGGGGTAGATCCCAGGTAAAGAGGAGAGGACAAATTGGGGCAAATAAATTAGTTGTGTGACTTTATTACTAGAAGGCAATATTCTTCTAGTTACAGTATACTTGAGATTTAAGTCAATTAAGTGCCTGGTTTGCAAGGTTCTGTTTTCACTTAGATCTGGTTTGGGCTTTGCTCCTTCTGGTCTTATTCACTTGATTACAAACGCCTCCAAGTCACACATGATTTTATTCATCTTTGTATTCCTACCAAGTTTCTTAGTCCATTCTACCTGACTGCTTTAAAAACACAACAACACAAAACTTGCTAAAGCTTCAAGTGAAAAAACACTAACACGGTAAACGCTCACAAGTCTCCGAGGTCCCGCCTCATTGCTCTGGCACTGCTCACATCTTTGCAGGGGGACATAACCATCCCACTGGGGAGATAAAGAAAAGGAGACCACAGTGGTTAACAAGAACATAAACTTATCCACATAATGAATGAGAGGCCCAACTCTATTCAATGCCAAAGTGCCTGCCTTTTCTCATTCATACCATCTCTGTAGAGAAACACATCAATTAATAAAAAATCAATAAATAAAGTGGGGTTCTTTGGGACAAGAATTCGTAAGTAATTATTGCATTTTTTTAATGTTTATTTTTGAGAGAGAGAAAGAGAGCGAGTGAGCCAGGGGAGACAGAAGGAGAGAGGGAGACACAGAATCCAAAGCAGGCTCCAGGCTCTGAACTGTCAGCACAGAGCCTGATGTGGGGCTCAAACTCAGGAACTGCAAGATCATAACCTAAGCTGAAATCGGATATTTAACCGACTGAGCCACCCAGACACACCAGTAATTACTGCAGTTATAAAAAATCATTCTTCATTGAGAGTTAGAATAGACTGGCAACTGGACTAAGGGGAAGAGAAGAAAGAGTAAAAGGAGGCAGCAATAAAGGAAAAGAGGGGAAACCCCAAACAGACCCAGAAAAGCAAGAAAACATTTAAATAAAAGCAATGCTGTGATCACTCCTTTGTAGAAAAGAAGACAGACCAGAACTCACAAACCACCTCAAGGTAGTAAGTAACTCATGCTGGGTGGGGAGGGAGGATCAGGAATAGAATTTACCTAATACCCTTGCGGGGTTAGTTGTGGAGGTGTGGTGGAGTCTATAAGCAAAACCACAAAGCAAGCAGAGGAGAAAGTCATTGGCTTTGCTGATAAGAGGCAAAGAAGAGAGCCAGCTGCAGGTGGGTCCGGTGATAAGCAGAATGTATGATGCTGGGAAGACTTGATTGGAATAGTTTAATAAAGGCATGTGACTGTTGCCAATTAGCAGCTCAAAGTAAAATATGATTCTGTGGCTAATTTTGTATCCAAGTAGAATTATACTGTGATTAGGCTAATAGAATGGCATTGGAAATCTGTAGGCACGGCTTTAGAGACTCACTATCTTGCAAGCCGCTGAACAGAAGCAGTAAAGCATCACTATCTCCACCTTACCTGGCCCGTGAGAGGTTCATGCAGAAACAAGCTGCGGGGGAGCCAGCTGAAGCAGGGGGAGAGAGGACTCCCAAGGTGCACAGGAGAAGGGGCAGCCTTCAAGACCCAGGCCCCAAAGCGTTCTTCGTCTCCTGGGAATGGTGTGCCTTTGGATGTACCAATACCCAGAGGAACTTTTAAGGGAATCTATGAATAATTCTTCTACACACTGACAAGTGTCTTGCGCTGCAGGAATCCTGTGCCTATTAGACACAGCCTCTAAGAGGAGCAGCTTAGAAAGAAGTGCCCTTTGTGAGGTGAAGCCCTAGTGTTTTAAAGCAGGAAGGTCCTGCGGGAGATTTCTCTAACCAGGGTCATCCTCCACTCCAGCTCCTGTAGGAAAAGAGGAGAGGATTCAACAATGTAGAGAGAAGCTAGTCTCTGAGCATACGTATAAATAACTGGTCCAACCTGACCAAAGAAACACGATTTCTCTTCAATTCCTTACACCATTACAGTTCTCCTTTCCCCTACTCCCGCCACCTCTCTCTTCTGTGCGGTCCACACTGGGACTTGGATTAAAGACTGATTTACATCTGTTGTGTGTCCTAATTTCCCAAGAGTGTATGAATGAATTTACAACAAAGGAACTCTCCTTTTATTTCCATGAAATGTGATGTGCGGTGTCACTCAGTAGCTAGTGACATGTGGGCTGGCAATAATAAGGTCTTGCCTTTTGAAATAATCTGTGAAAGGTCCATATTTAGCTGTTCTTCCTATTCAAATTAATTCAGATATTGAAATTATATCGCAGATCATCTCAATTCTTAAAGCACCGTGCAAGCTGAGGTGTCAACCTGGGAGAAAGGACCACTGCTTTTTCTTTGAGACAAAAATTATTTAGCTGGTACTTAGAGATCAACATGATACACACCACATTCAACCCATCAACCTCCTGAGACTGTATAAGCATAGCTGGCTTCCCAGTCTCCTTCTCCCAGTGTTAATGCCACCCTGATTCCCATCAAACCCAAGTACATAAGTTAGCCCTGCTGTTCTTTCCCTGAGTAACAATACTTGCTCAACTTAGAAACACCAAAGTGAAGACCTTCTCACCAATTAAACAAATAAGGTTGAATTTCTTCTAATTCTATATCTCGAGAAAACTGTGTCTATTTTTTTTTAATCAGTGGGTCTGATGATTAACTCACATTTCTTTAGCTTAAGTTCGTATATTAGCAATAGACCTGCACAGCATAGAAGGACCATACTCAATCCCTTGAAGTTCCTTTGACAAGAAACTCAGCTTGAGTCATTATAATAGTCTGATGTAGATTTTTACTTTATAGATTCTGTAGTGTAATTCAGAGGAAATGGATTTGATTAATTAAAGAGGTCAAGTTGCTAGGGAAATGTTTGTTGAATGAATGAGTAAATGAATGAATAACAGTAATGTATTCACATAATAAATGTTAATACAAATTCAAATAAATACTGTTCTGCCTAGTTCTCACCTTCCATGCTATGGAAGCAGCTGTTGTAACATGCATCAGGTTTTTTGGGGTCTATAAGCATTATTCCAGACATTTTCTGATATATAGAGTAGGCAGAATAATGGTCCCTCAAAGATGCCCAAGACCTAATCCCTGAAAACTATAAATATGTTCCCAAGGTAATAAGGATTTTGCAAATGTCATTAGGTTAAGGATTTTGAGATAAGGAGATTATCTCAGATTATCCAACTAATCAGTGTCCTTACAAGTGTAAGAGGGAGGACAGAGGGAGCCAGAGTCAGAGAGAAATGTAAAGATGCTATACTGCCAGCTTTAGGATGGCAGACGGGGCCACAAGTCAAGGGATACAGGCAGCCTCAAGAAACCAGACTAGGCAAAGAAACTGATTCTTCCCTAGAGCCTTTAGAAGGAACACAGCCCTGTCAACACCTTGATTTTAGCTTGGCGAGATCCGTTTCAGATTTCTGACCTCTACAACTGTAAAATAATATAGGTATATTGCTTTAAGTTACTGAATTTGTGGTACTTTGTTACAACAGCAATAAGAAACTAATATGAGGTGTGTATAATAATCTAAATTATCTGTCTCAGGGATAATGCAATTGAACATTACTTACCCTAGGGTCGGAGCAGTTAAGTAAAATAACAATTCCAATTCTCCAGAATGGGGAGAAAACAATATTCATAGTGCCTACTCTGTGGTACATAATAAATACTTTACTGGCATTTGCCCACTTGATTCTAAATAGCATTCCCATTATGTAAACCACATTGGATTAAATGACTTTCCCAGAATTATATGAGTAATAGATGGCAGAGCCCTAGAAGTGACATCTTAACCTCTTATATATAAACCTCTAATATATGATATATGAGCCAGCTTGCTAACATTTCTTCTTTCATCAGGAATGATCAATCCACCACAATCTATTTGTATGACATACAGATTGCTTCCTCTTATTAAGGTTCCCTACATTCTGTCACGATCATCTCTCTGAAACTTTCTCACTGCTGACCGTCACTCTTGTCTTTAATCTCTGTGCCAGAAATGGTATGTACATAACCATGCAGAAAATTAGGGAACACAATCATGATTCTATCTTGGCCGTATTTTGAAGAATGTTTGCTACAAACTGTCACTCCAACAGTGACTTAGCAAAGTCCTAATTCAAGCTAAGTAGAGGGCGGGAAGCCCAGTTATTAAAGCAAAAGTTAGAGTGGACAAAATTAGGTTGCAGATACAAATCAGAGTTAGAACATAACGTTGGGGCACATGGGAGGCTCAATTGGTTAGGGGTCTGACGTCAGCTCAAGTCATAATCCCACAGTTCATGGGTTCGACCCCAGGATCAGGCTCTGTGTTGACATCTCGGCACCTGGAACGTACTTTGGATTGTGTCTCCCTCTCTTTCTGCCCCTTCCCTACTCACACTTTGTTTTTCTCTCTCTCCCTCTCCCTCTCTCTTTCAAAAAATAAACATTAAAAAATATTTCAAAAGAACATAATGAACATTAAAAAACACAGTAGGTTAGAGGAATTAGAATGAGTTTTCAATTAATTGTTCACTGGATTTTAAGAATCTTCATGGTAAGGATTATGTCCAAATTTAATTTTAAGTCCCCAGAATCTAATGCAACTTAGTAGAGTTGATTATATGTTCACTGACTGACTATCTAAGCCAGAAAAATATCTCATAGACACTTTCATTGCTCAAAGGCTTCTTTTGGAGACTGAGATTTTTTTCCCATTAGTCTTTAATATACAGCTTTGTGACCCTCTCAACTGACAAACCTACTTTGACAAATTTCCTCTTACTAACAAGAGAGTATTAACATGCCAGCCTAGCTTAATGTTTCATCAGAATCTTCTAGGACATAGCAGAGTGTTCACTTTGTTTTTACAAGAGCAATAAACAAGGGTGCCTAGATGGCTCAGTCGATTGAGCCTCTGACTATTGATTTGGGCTCAGGTCATGATCCCAGTGTCGTGGGATCAAGCTCCACTCAGCAATGGCACCTGCTTAAAATTCTCTCTCTCTCTCTCTCTGCCCCTCCCCTGCTCACACCCACACTCTCTCTAAAATAAAAGAAAAAAAGCAAAAAGAAATGAGAAATAAACAAACTAAGAAAAAATATGATCCATGATAGATGTAGCCAATGTCTCAGCATTCAGAAAAAAAAAAAAAAAAAACAGGCTATTGAACCAGAAATTACCACAGGAATGGTCCTCTAAAATAAAAGCTTTCTTGTAAATAAGTACAAATCAACCAAAATTGCTTAGAAAAACTAACAGAGATCTCTAACATAAAACTTATTTTTGGTAAAATAGCTATAATATTGAAACCCTTAAAATGTATAGAAACTGCAAGAGAATGAGTAGGCAACCAAACTAAATCCTGCACTTATCTGGATTTTGTGTCAACCAGGGCTATTTTCTACAAGCAAATGTTTTCACTATTCCTGATTTAAGATCAACAAAAACAGCCTGCATGACAAGCTAGAAAGGAAAAACCTCCATAAGTAAAACAGCTTAGGGCAAATTTCTGCAAAATCTTTCTCCCATTTGTTTCGCTTAAGGGAATCCCTCCCAAATGAGCAAACCAGTGGACATTAAAGACTCTGAAGATGGAGAGTTTGATGTCTCAAAAGGGATCCATCCATTGCATACAGAGATGGCAAACTGGATTCAAATGATGGCGTGGCTCAGAGCAGGATAAGGATGAGGAAAGCCCACTGTTGCTTCATGATATTCCCCTTTTCCTGCTAGGTTTTCTCACCCAACTTAAGTCTCATTGTTTTTTTCTTTTTGTTCTTCCTTTCTAATCCACCCCTTCCTTTCACCTTTTCTCTTTCTCTCCTTTATTTCCATGTACAATTTTTTTAAGTTTATTTCTTTATTTATTTTGAGAGAAAGAGCATAAAAGGAGGAGGGGCAGAGAGAGAGAGGGAGAGAGAGAATCCCAAGCAGGTTCCAGCCCTGTCAGCATAAAGCCCAATGCGTGGCTTGAACTTGCAAACCATGAGATCATGACCTGACCTGAAATCAGGACTCAGATGCTTAACCGACTGAGGCACCCAGGCGCCCCTCCATGTACAATTCTTTTTTCTGTTTGCTCCCTTCTTCCTATTGAACTGGCTGTAATAAGAAGCTGAACTATATTTCTGTTACTTCACGTTGATGGAATAAAGTTTTAGGTTCTTTGTTTTTCATTCTGTTAATGGTCAAATTGGATATTGTGATACTCTGATTTATAAAAATATGCCTTTGGTCTTTCAGATTAAAGATATATATTTTGTCTTCATCAGCAATTCCTGCCTCACAGGTCCTCAAACCTTGTAATTTCCTGAGCCTTGAGAGTGATAAAGATATCCTTTGTTTCGTTAATGAGGCGACTTTTGGAAAGTACCTAAGAATGGGGGCTGGTTGCCAGTGGTAAGAACCTTGAAGCCTGTGATAAAGAGGCTTGGAAGTTTTATTTCCACCTCTTGACATCCAGGGAGGGGAGAGGAGGCTGGAGATCAAATCATGTCATGTAATGAAGCCTCCATGGAAACCTGAGAAGTTTGGGTACACAGAGCTTCTGGGTTGGACAACCACGTGGAGATTTGGAGAGTAATATGCCTGGAGAGGACACAGAAGCTTCACATCCTTTCTCCCTACCTTGCCTTATACATCTCTTCTCCCTGGCTGTTCTCCAGTTATGCCTTTTTCTAATAAATCAGTGATGTAGTAAGTAAAATGTTCCTCTGAATTCTGTAAGCTGCTCTGACAAATCAATGGAACCCACAGAGAGGGTCATGGGAACATCTGATTTACAAGTACAGGTAACAACCTGGGCTTGCAACTGGTGCCTGTCTAAAGTGGGGTAGAGTAGCGTCGGATTGTTAGTGTGGGGTGAGCCCATCATTAAAGGCAGAATTGGGTCCAGCAACTCTTTTCAGGCATATTATGTAGATTTTTCCTTTCTAACAGCATTAATTCATTTTAAGTTCTTCAAAATTGACAATTGTCTGTAGGTTGGGCTTCAAGGACAAGGTTGCCACCCGTTAGTCAACAGACCATCTAATGTATCCATTTCTCTTCACTTCCTGCATTGACCTAGATACGATCCAAGTGGACCCATATTTCAGAGAGAGAAGCAGAATGTGGCCAAGAACACTGCTTTTCCAAAAGAAGCAGTCATTTTGCTAAAGTGTACAAAGAGCAATTGTGACATTTTGCTTGGGGACCTAGGTTTAACGCCTCACTTTTGCACTGATGGAGTATAAGAGTGAGAGGTATATCGCTGGCACATTTCCCCTTTGAAATAACTCTCATTGTCTAATGGTAAATGTAAAAACATAATACACATTTTCAACTCCATTTAGATTTTTGTTACTGACCAAAATAAGAAACTCATCGATGCCCGAAAATATCTCCTTATGATTCAGGCACTGTCATGTAGGATAAATCAGTATGAATTTCAAACTCTTGAATGTGTTAAAGACAAAGGCCCCTCTATTCCAATGGGAATGTACAAAATATGAATAAATCATAACGTTCTGATGTTAAGGTATTACTAGAGGTCAAGTGGACTTCAAGCTATGCAGCAATTTCTTATCTGAGTTTTTAATAGAATTTCATTTCTCTTAAGAAGGATAAAAAATTTTGCCACTCGTATTCTTTTCAGATGAGAGATACTCATCTGACTTAATATCAAGATGCATCCCACGCAGAATTTTAAAAAATCATCAATCTGCCATCTTATCCACATTATTTTGTACCTTCAGGCTCTTGATGTAGTTTTTATGAACAGGATTCAAATAAATTGGCTCTTTTTCCTTGGTGGTTTCTTTAATTACTTTGTTATTATCCAAGGAACTGGTTTAATTTAAATGAACACTGTGTTCCTGCTACTACTATCCAGAGAAAACACAGACTCAGAACAAGCTGTTTTGTAGTTAAAGTGTATTTCTCTGCACCGGGGATGCCAGAACCGGGCAGTTCAAGGCATCTTCCTATTTACATAAGGAGCAAATCCAACCCATCTTGTGGAATCAGTGACTTCCCCCCAAACTCTTCCTCACTTCGCTAGATACAAGGAATAAACAGTAAATATATAATGACTTACTTTGAGTAAATCTGGTAATATTTTATTTCAAGACAAGCAACCCCGCAAGTCTATATGGTTCTTTTCTCCCCAGACATTTTGACAGATGCTTTAAAACCAATTATGGGCCCAAGTTGTCACGAGCGATCCAACACGGCCGCCCGCCCCGCCCCGGCGCCCCCCCGGC
>NC_043714.1:37451047-37523430 GCF_006229205.1 Suricata suricatta
GCCCCGGGGCCCCCCCGGCCGCCCAGATTTTCACGTTCCACAGGGTGTTTTCAAACAGTTATTCGAAACCGAGATGTTTGCAAAGGTGCAGGCTTCCTCTCTTCTTTGTAGCTTCTATCCAATGGAACTACAGCATGAATTTCAAAGGAATTGAAATATACATATAAAGATACCTATACCTATACATACACACAAATATTAGGATGCGATAAGGTATTTTATAGACACCATGAAAATATAAAATTGTATTTCATTTCCTGAAATAGTTGCAGTCCTCAAGCCCAGCTCCATCTCTTTAAGTAAAGCCATGTGTGAGAAAAGCAGGCTAAATCCTTGGTGACACTCTATTTGGGGCTGTCGACTGCACCCCTGCAGGAAGCATGGCATTCGTCCTGTCGCAAGTAGATGGAGAGCAGAATGCGCCTCTACCAGGAAGGAGCAGTGAATGGAGCACGTGGGGGAGTTCTGGGCCTGGAAACCAACAGCCGGGCCACATTTTGTTTCATTCTTCACCCCTTACCTGAGAATTTACACTTGTCTCTCATAGAAGACAGTCTTCTTTTTGTTTTAATATGCAAAGTCAACTGAAACATGACCCTTTGCCAACCCTGTGGCACTAGGAGAGCTGGCCCATGCCTTTAAAGCGGTGGCATAGGGGGGCCTGGGTGCCTCAGTTAAGCATCCAACTCTTCATTTCAGCTCAGGTCATGATCTCACGGTTGGTGAGTTCAGTCCCTGCAACGGCTCCTCACTGTCTGTTTGGGATTCTCTCGTCCCCCCACCCCCCCACCCCGCTGCTTATTCTCTCTCTCTGTCTCTCTCTCAAAATAAATAAATAAACAAAAATATTTTTAAATGGTCACATAAAATACATGTGTTCATAGGACAGGAGAAACATTGTCACTATTCGCATGTTTTAACATCAAGCTAGAATTATGGTTAAGAGCTCCCTTTGGAAATCAAACACAGCTAGATTTAAATTTTCATTTCCCTTGTTGCTGTGTGATCTCAGCTCCTTTAAGCCTCAGTTTCCTCACTGCTAAAATGGGGATATAACAATTCCTATCTCTTTGGGTGCTTTTGTGGGAATTCAGTATGAAAAAGCATATGAGAAGCTTACCGTGGTTCCTGGCACATAAACACTCAGTATCATCATCATTATTAAAGCAGGCTTAGGAAATTTTCATGATTGCCTGAAGCACACCGTCTGCTACTACTCCAGGCACTCATTCCCCCAGATTGTGTTTCTCAAATGAAGCTCTTGGACTTCCTGCATTAGACTTTCTTAGGGTGCTTATGAAAACTGCAAATCCCTAGACTCCAACACCAGCATCCCTGGATGTCAGGCTGGGAGTCTCTACCTTTATTAAGCTTACTAATATCTGAAACCACTGCCCTAAATGAGATCGCTTCTCAACCCATCCTCCAAAGCATGTGACCCTGACACCAACCGCACTTGACTCAAACAGCTATAGTCATTTTGGATACCTGCTGAGTCCCCTTTTACACAGGTACTTACTCAGGTGCAGAGTTAATGAGGAAGTGGTGTTAATGGAACAAACTCTACTAAGTACTGTGCCCAGAACCCCCTGTGCATTGCTCTCCCACTGGCCTTTAGCTGGGTCATTTTAGGTATCACATCTGCTTCTCTTTCCTTCTTTCTGCTGGTAAATCCTGCAAATCCTTCAAATCTAGCTCAGAGTCACTTCTTCGGGGAAAACTGCCTAGAAAGTGCCTGATCACATTGCGTTCTCCATTTTTGTATTTCTAAATCAAATAGCATCTGCAAAAGTCTTCTGGCTGTTAATCATGTGCTACTTTGTTTGTAGTGGGTTTTTTTTTAATGTTTATTTATTTTTGAAAGAGACAGAGAGTGCGAGCAAAGGAAGGGCAGAGAGAGAGGGAGACACAGAATCCAAAGCAGGCTCTGGGCTCTGAGCTGTCAGCACAGACCCCAATGTGGGGCTCAAACTCACCAACCATGAGATCATGACCTGAGCCAAAGTCAGATGTTTAACCAACCGAGCCACCCAGGTGCCTCATTTGTAGTGTTTTTTAAAAAGCTTACATTGTTACTTGCTCACAAACATCTCTTGCATATCTGTGTCTCCACCTCTGTCTTGTGGGGGTAAAAATCTCTTAAAGGCAAATCCTCTATGTTAAACTTCTTGGACTCTTCATTTGTCCTTGAGTACTAAATGTACGGCTCTGAAGTTTATTTTCTGGAAATGTCTGTGGATATCATCGTGTACACACTTCAAGTTTTCTGTGTGCAAAATATGAGTGATGGAGGTCTTGATGTTTCTTCTGATTAATCTTAGCAACACTAGGAAGACAACCAGGTATTATATGCCTCCTAATATGAAGAAATAGGAAACCTACAGCATTACTTACAAAATATTCTTGCTTAAACAATTGAACCTGAGTGTATAAAAGTCTCTAGACTTAACTACTAGTTTACAGAAAATATGAGGCATGGAGTTATAAGGTCAACACCACCATCCAAAGTCATGCATCAAATTCAGAGAGTAGAAGTGGTGGCTGGACAAATAACAAATCAATGGCATAGAAAAAGGAGGGGGAGGGGCACTTTTTAACAAACAGAAAGGGCTTCAGGGACATATTATTTGCGTCAAATGTGGACTGGGCATTTCAGTGAAATGAGTAAGTGCTGTTAAACTTTTTAGGTGTGAAAATGGTATGATGGCTATATTTTTATATGCTTTTATCAGTTTGATATGCATGCTGAAATATTTACAGGCTAAGTGAACTAGTGTGCTTTAAAGTATTCCAAGAAAAAATATGGGGGGGGGAGGTAGGTGAAACATGATTGTCCAAGTGTTGATAACTGTAGAAAGCTAGATGATAGGTACATGAGAGTTCATTATATAGTCTCTCTACTATCGTATTGTTGGATAATGAAAACTTAAAAAATACTTAGGCAGAAAAATACTTCACACTCATCCTTTCAGAAGGAAATGAGATTAGAAATGCTGGTTTTCAATAGAAAATGCCTTACTTTCAAAGCAGAGAGAACTTTTTTAAAGGTACTAATTGGAATATTTTAAATTTATTATTTATGTGTATATTTATATGCTGACTTGCTCCACAGAGGATTTGAGAAAGAAGTTTCTGGAACAGACATAATTGTTACAGAAAACACTGCATATGCATTTGTTCATTTGGGTCACCTGGAGGAGGCTGTGGCAGGGGTCTCCAGCTGCATGTACAAAGAGAAGACAATCTGAGGGGCCCCCCTCACCTGGATGACTCTCTCGTGTCAATCAGGCAAGAGTTTGATTGAACAGATGGGCCTTAAGCTGTGCCCAGAAGGTCAGCTGACTGTGTCAAAGGAGAGGGCAAAACAAACAGAATCATATGCCCTCCCTGGAACATCTTCTCTTTCTGGCAGAAGCAAATATGTGAAGTACAGGCATTAAAGCCCTGGTTGACTAATTAAAAATTTATTCCATTGCTACTTCCAAAGAGTATTTGAAGTGGCGCGACAGAAATATATTCTCAGAGCCTGCTGGCCCAAATCTGGGGGTGGGGTTGGGGAGGTGGGTAAGAAACATGACTACAGGAATCCCTAAACTATGTAAGCACAACTAGAAAGCCAAGATCTTTCTTTGTACTCCAGAGCCCCAGAAAATGCTTCAAATGTTGAGAGTTAAGACAAGGTTGAGGGGCACCTGGGTGGCTCGGTTGGTTAAGCATCTGGCTTCGGCTCAGGTCATGATCTCACGGTTCATGGGTTCGAGCCCTGCATCAAGCTCTGTGCTGACAGCTAGCTCGGAGCCTGGAGCCTGCTTCAGATTCTGTATCTCCCTCGCTCTCTGACCCTCCCTTGCTCGTGCTGTCTCTCTCTGTCTCTCAAAAATAAATAAAAGACATTAAAAAAAGACAAGGTTGAGATGTTTCCTAAAGGACGAGAGTCTTTTAAACTTCATTAATTTCCCATAAATACAGGGAGACAGCTCTGAATGGCTACTCTATTAGAATGAACCATTTGAAATTGCCACTATTTGACTGTGTAGAATGAGGGGGATGGCAATTTCATCTGGTTCAACTCAATAACTCAATTGTCAGATAAGTTGTGGGATGGCAGTTAGAGAGGGGTACCAAGAAACAGAAGTAAGAAAAGACACACAGAAGAAATGATAGGAAATAATGATTTACAATAAGAGGTAAACAGGACTAAGTCAAATGTTGGGAGCCATTTCTGAACTCACTAAGTTGAGAAAACTCCTTGTGAGGTGAAGGCGGGTTTTGCAAGACCTCCTGCTGTCAGATGGTGACCAATGTCTACCCCCCACTCAATTATTTTGTTGAGCATCAACCCCTCAAGGCACATTGCTGATTGGTATGGGGAGTGACTTGTCCCCTTATCCTAAAATATGCAGATTTCACCTTGTGAAGGAACTTATTATAGGAAATTCTTCTTCTGTGATTATGGGAGCAAATAACACAAAGCTCACAAAGAACTAACTTTTGCCTTTGCTATGCTAAAAACATTGTCTTGTATTTAAATGCTAAAGATATCTTCCTTCCCCATATGATAAACATCTATATCACCTTCATCAATCACTATTGATAAAGATTATGCATGAGTCTTCTACGAATCTACGTTCTGGAAAATTTTTACCTACAAAAGAAGTTTGTCATCAGTTCATTGTCTAAGGTAAATGCCAATGACCTCATACATTTTTCACCATAAATAAAGCTGACTTTCAGGTCAGAGCAGAGATGCCTGCCTGGTGATCAGAAAGAAACTCATGGCTCTCTCATTCTCTCCCCCTTTTGCTGACATTGTCCATCCTTCAGGGAGCCCTGGACCTGCTGGAGCTGGACTCCGGAAGTCAAAGTTTTTCTTTATTTTGAGCCTGGGTACCTAAGAATATTCACTAATAGAAAAGAAGCCAAGACTGAGGCTTGACAAGATAAGGAGGATAAGTTAATCATAGACCTGTTAATTTTAAAATGATAGCAAAATATTCAGGTAGAAATGTTCATTAGGCAATTAGAGAGATAAAATGTAATCATTTGAAAACAAGATTAGAGCCAGAAATAAAGCCAACAGATAAAGGTTTAGATAGTTAAATATGAAGGCATGGATATGTTCACCAAGGGAAAGAATCTAAGAGAACAGAGGTCAAGGACTAGCCCCTGATGGACCAGAAGATGAACTCAGAGAATGAGACTAAGAAAGAGTATTCCAAAAAGCAAGAGAAGCCTTATGTCATGTTGGCCATTGAAACAATAGTTCATAACACAATTTCTGCAGAGAATCCAGATGATTTGAATAATGCAGTTCAAGGTCAAGGATGCCCGCCTTGATTCTTACCCTCTTACCTTCACAATTATTATGAGCTCATTTATTTGCTTATGTGAGGAAAGCAGTATATCCAAAATATTTCATCCAAGGCATTGGGGTGACTAGAACTGTCTCTCTCTGTCTCTCTCTTACTCTTGCTCAGTCTCTCTCTCTCTTTAATTTTTACATTCTATTTGAACACTAAATGTTAAGGGTATTTTCCCCTTAATTTTATTTTCTTATTAGTGTTTTAAATTCTATGGCAAATAACATGGTAGCAAACAGAGCTGCCCAGAGAAGGTAATTGCAGCCCTGCCTGCCTCACCCCTGCCTGCTTCTCTTAGTCACATGATTGGCTTGCAGCCTGTCTCAGCTGTATGCCAAGTGGAACTGGCACAGCCTCTACAACATCCCAAGCAGACCCTCTCATCATGTGTATTTGCATAGCTAGGTTTCAGCAAAACTTCCATGATCGCCTTCACTTTCAAGGAGAGTTTCTGTGAGTTAGAGAGAACAGGGCTGCTGGAGAAATGCACTTTTTCCAGCCCTAGGAACTACTTGAGTCCTGGAAAAGATGCACATTTTGAAGATTCCCTAGGGTTTCATCATGATTTGGAGGAATGCCATTGTTTAGGTTGTTACTAATAATCTGAAGTTTTCCCTAGTTAGATACTCACTGCCAGAACACAGGAGGAGAGAAAACCAAGGGGGAAGGTTTGCCTTTATTTATATTGACCTCCAATAACAAAAAGACCTGGTATTTCTTACGGAACAATTCAGACTGGCTTTTCATTCCATCTGACCTCACAACAAGAAAGGCTTCTTGTTGAACACCTGGACCCAGCCCCAGCAGTTCTGGGCCCGGTCCCAGCCCTGGCACATCTCTTAGCTGCACATGTCATGACTTCTGCTCTCCTTTATTTAAATATAACCATCCAATCTGGAGAGAGTGGCTGGGATAAGAAGGAACTAATGGGCCCTACAGGGTCTGTGGTCTTCAGGATGCCTGGAGATTGTGTTTGCCTAATTAGTTCTGCCCATTCTCAGTGTGGATGACCCAGGGAGCCCCGTGATTGGTTTGACAAAGTTAACGGATGATCTGCCCTGAAAGCCTGATCACTGAGGAGCCAGCTGGAGGCTGAGTCCCAGCTCCAGCCTTTCCGCACTTCATCTCACACTTCTCGTGCCTGCGGTGTAATCCCTCTTGCAGAAGCCTTGAGCATCTTTGCTACACAAAATATAAGCAGTTCTCATCTTTTTTCCTTTATGCTAAGCCCCCATGGCCTGCAGCTG
The DNA here is from genome assembly GCF_006229205.1 of Suricata suricatta. Classification (NCBI taxonomy): domain Eukaryota; kingdom Metazoa; phylum Chordata; class Mammalia; order Carnivora; family Herpestidae; genus Suricata; species Suricata suricatta. The sequence continues at coordinate 37,457,655 of NC_043714.1, forward strand.
GCTAAATTTGGAACGAGCACTGTATCTGAGAGTGTTCTGAGACCAAAAAGAAAGAAACTTCTAGACCCCCAGTGCCAGATAGACAACAGAGAGTTAAACATCAATTATGTTCAGGCCATGTGTCTGAAATTTGCTCATTATATCAGTGTCTGATACAGTGAGAGACAGTGCCTCCCAGATCAACAGCATTCCAGGATCCCATGAATAGGGGTGGTTTAGAAAGTTCATTTCCATGGATCTTGGACCTTGTTGGATTCTTGATGTCCTGGGTCCTCTGAACCAGCTTGCAGTTGTGAGTTTGACTGATGAGCATGTCACACAAAAGCCACTCAGGTCCTAGGTCAATTCTGATTGTAGTAAAGCTCTTTCTACAAGATTAACAGAGGGGGGGAAATGAAACAATTTATGTCTCTAAGCAGCACTATTTTATACATTTTCTACTTATTCAGTGAGCCAACATTTATTGAATATCAGCCCTGTGCCAGGTACTAGTCTAATTTCTAGGAATACAATAAGAAACCAGACAGAGCACCTTTCCTAAAGGAGCTTTTATGGTCTAATGGGGAAAGCAGGCCTGTGTCTTACATTTTCTACCATCCTCTGTCCATTATTCCAGACATACCATTTATGGGAAGTGGAAGTAGGATAAGGAGTGTCTCTGGTTTCTCAACATACAAAGGAAAAAAAAGATTCCCTGCCTAGTTTTATTCAGGCTGTCTGTCTGGAACATTACTCCCTGTGATAATTTATCTTGCAATGGCCAGTCTGTGACTTGCATTTCCATCCTATGTCTGTAGCTGTGATGTGACTGAGGAGTACGTACAAACCCCATATAACAACTGTAGGAAGAGACTCTCACCATAGCATCATGAAGAAAAGAGACCCGAAATAATCGAGAATCTTTAGGTGTCTGAAATTGACAAGGACAAAAATACACAACAGAGGTAGTATAGTTCTGTCATGACTGGGACGTAGGAATCCAAATGACGTCGACAGGCTTCAGAATCTCTGTATTTCTTGCCTGACGTTCCCTTGTTTACTCCATTCTTGGACGAACTCCCTAAATCACTTGAGGCAAGATGGCTGCCAACAGCTCCCACCTTATATCCTCCCAATGCAAAGTCCAGAGAAAAAGAGTTCTCCCTCATCTACCCTCAGCAATACCCTGATGACAAACTCATACCTTGAACAAAATTTCTGACTCCTTTCTTATTGGCCAAAATTGTGTCACATTCTCAAACCTGAACCAATCATTTTGGCCAGGAAATTGGATATATTCATTGGACTGGGTCACATGCTCAGTCTGGAACCAAAGATGGTCTTGACATAATGAAACCCACACAGAATGGGCAGCTGGAGTGAGACCATCACCCAGAAGAAGATGAAGCTACCATGTTTAGAAGAAGGGGAAATGTTTGCTGGGTGACAACAACAACATAAAAAAAGCAAAAGCAAAAACAAACAAAAACCCAGAAATACCAAAGAGGTCCACTCCAAGAACTTTGATTAGATAGATACCAAAGCAGGTTGTCGATGTTCATTTTATTTCCCAAAAGCAGAAAAACATATGAGGCATCTGTATAAATTGGGCAAAACTCTTCAAAAAAGAAACTAGAAATGGTTAATATTCCAAAATGCACACTAAGTTTTTAGAAGCACAAAACACAAAACTTAAAGACAAAAGAGAAGATATAAATTAAGGACAGAGGGTGTTGGTTCAGGCATCCAAAGCAGATCACTAAGGCAGGCCCAAAGCAGGGATCTACTTATCTGAACCAGGTGCCAGTGAAGCAGGTTCGGAGAGGGAAGTTAATATCCACAGCATTAACACTGACATAGACGAGAGTCGAATGAGAGGCTGAGAATCAAGGGATGAAGTTAAACCTCCTGAACTCATATATGAAAGGTCAAGATCATTCCAGAGTCATTAGAAAAACTCAAATGACAGGTAGCTGACAGATGCATTTCACAGGTTGATTGGATGCATAACTAATGAAATTAAAAATAAAATTCAAAAAACATTATTTCCAATAATAAAAAAAAACTAAATATAAAAAAAGGGGGTTGCCTGGGTGGCTCAGATGGTAAAGCGTCCAACTTCGGCTCAGATTGTGATCTCACAGTCTGTGGGTTCAAGCCCCCATCTCGGGCTCTGTGCTGACAGCTCACAGCCTGGAGCCTGCTTCTGATTCTGTATCTCCCTTTCTCTCTGCTTATCTCCCACTCATGCTTTGTTTCTCTCTGTCTCAATAATAAAAAAAAAAATAAACATAAAAAACCATTTTTTCTATAACTCTGAATCTTGTTTTTCTTGACCTTATAGTTTTATGTTGTTGTGTTTTTTTCTTTTTTTTGAGAGACAGACAGAGACAACATGAGTAGAGGAGGGTCAGAGAGAGAGGGAGATACAGAATCTGAAGTAGCCTCCAGGCTCTGAGCTAGCTGTCAGCACAGAGCCCAACGTGGGGCTCGAACTCATGAACCTTGAGACCATGACCTGAGCTGAAGCCAGATGCTTAACCGACTGAGCCACCCAAGCACTCTGGTGACCTAATAGTTTTAATTGGGAATCAGATGTCCAGGTCTTTGTAATTGGTGGGACACAGACTTCAAGTCTAGGTCTGAATGTGTGATTTTTTTTTCCCCTGGTGAAATGATTACTCTCTCTTCTCAATAGAGTATAATTAGAAACAAATATTTGTACCAGAAGGACAAGGGTGACCTATTGGCCTGTCAGAGAAAGGCAGAGGCCTAGTTCTAGGCAGATACTAGATAAACTTCAGTAAGTGAACACTTCCTGTGTGGCCTCTGAAATGTTCTTAAAGGAGTTAGCGCTCAATCTATCAATAATTCCTGGAGATTACCTTCCTGGCCCTGAAAGCAATTTTCTGTCCCAGAATCCTCAGCAGCCAAGACCTTCTCTTGTTAGCAGTGCGTCTCGCTCTTTGGCAACTCTGACCACTCAGAACATCATCTAGCCTTCAACTACCCATCTTACTCTCAGACCCTAAGTCACCCTGAGAGATTCTAAGTCCATTTCTTCCTCAAAGTCCTGGTAGCCTGAGTACCTGGTTAAGAGCCCAGATCTATATAGCACGGAGACACTAGTGCAAACCAAGACATTACATTAAAACTTGGGTCTTCCATACCATCCAAGGCATATCTTTAGGCTAACTTTTAAAAGAGTCACTTTGGGTTAAACTAGGGTATTTTATGGAACTATAAAGTCATTCTGAAACTATGTTCCCAATAAAAACATGATGATAAAATTACTGATAATAAAATTTTCAGGATTTTTCTCTTTCCCTTTCTCGTTCTTAATCCTGACCCCCAACACACGTGCCTACACATGTAGTATTTCCTCATTTCCACCTAAACAGCCTCTGCCCTACACAGCATCAGGGATCGGAAACACGACTGCCACTGCTGCTTTGACTGTCTTCTCTTGAACCCTCTGACGAGGAACACCACCCATTTAGCCCTGGGGCAGCATCCCAGTTCTCAAACCTATGAAAATATAAAGCTGCTGGAAAATGTGAAGCAACCCAACCAGATCAGATACTGAGTTCTGCCTGCAGCTGGTTTCTGAAGCTTTAACAAGGCCTCTAGTCCGTATTTCTTTTTAACTTCCGTTGCCATGAATCACCTTAAAGAACTGCTTTCCATGCTTGCTTCAGCAACACATATACTAAAAAAAGAGCTGCCCACCCAATAGATATAATCTAAAATGAAAAATAAAGTGCATTTTGGATGTGCATGTCTATAAAACTTTTTTTTTTCATATATAATTTAGGGGAAAGTATTTTCTGAAGTTGGTTTGAGTAGTATTTTTGGTGGTAAGTCACCTGTGTCATTCTCCCCAGCAGCCACGTTCCTTCCTGAATTATGTAGTCACTGCAGGAACAACAAAGGAGAGGGCACTCAGGAGGACTGACAGCCACACGAAGGGTTTGGTGTTCAACTTGGGAAATAGTCAGCTGTGTTTGCAGAATTGCAAAAAATAATTTTCTTAATTTGATTGGTTCAGCAGCTTCTAGATAATGAAAATTTCAAATTAAGTTTGCTAATTTAAAAGGATAAATGCCAGAGGCATATAATCTGTTAAATAAGATTACATCTATTTTTTTCTTCATAAAGAAGTTATGCAACTGATAGTCTCTAAAATACCTTCTCTTCTCACTTTCGATGGTAAGACAAGAGTATGATTTTTGCCCTCAGTGAAACTAATGCATCATCTGTTCTATAATAGTTTTTTCAGTAGCATACAATGAGCAATATAAGAATGGACAGACAACTTGCTGTTGTGGCCTAATTATTTCTACCTATTTATGTACGTATTTATCTTTTATCACCACAGTTTAGTACTTATATGCTAATCAATTAGAGTAAGATCCTCCACTTTCTTGAGCTGAAGACACCAAAGTAAACAGGTAGGTTTCCAAAGTGGAACAAGGGATCTAGATTAAGCCCATGGATAGTCACTAAGAGATTTCCCAAATCCAACACCGTTTCTGACAGAGAAACTGCAATTAACCCTTGTTATCATCTAGAGCATTTAACTTTCAACTGTGATATAAACCTTAATGAACAAAGCTTTGGTTTCTAATAGGTAATGTCTATAGGCATCCGCTACTGATGTTCCTAAGTCATACCCAGCATGCTACAAAAAGCAGACACAGTCCTCCTACAACCATACTCTGTCTTGTCACTAAGTAGTGAGCTTGGCAAATGAGAATCATATAGGCACCTAAAAGAAGTCTAGAGGAAGAGGACAGAAACCATAAGATCAGCTTTATCAGAGATGATCTAGACAGATATTTTCTCATATAGACGTAGAGAAAATGCCTCTCTCAAAGGACCCCATTCATGATCATGAACATGTAGATTAAGATTTGAGGTTGCACTGCTTCTATTTCTAGTTCATTTGGTCTAGTAGCTTGCCTTTGGGTAGACCTAGCTTATCAAAAAAGAGATTTTGCATCTGCTTGCTTAACCTGTTCGAGCATTAAGGAAATGATAATAAAGTTTTTACGTGGGTCTAAGTGGAATCTGTCTAGTCTGTTAAGGGGCAAAGTTGGAGAGTGTGAGTGTGGGGAAGGGGTGTGAGTGGGGAGGAAGTGGGAAGTAGGTAGTGCAAATGAAATTTAAAAGACTGAAACCTCAGGGGGTTTACATTTCAGACCCATGCTACACCAGATTAGAGATATGTACCTCTAGCGGGATTCAGGAGAGACACATTAACCTAAAATAAGATGTGGGCCACTCAGGAAGGGTGGAAAGGCCACCATTTAATCACCATGACTGCATAAATGAAACCATGTGACCTCCTGTGATGTTCCTACTCCATTCCAGTGTTATTTCCTGGCAGGAAAGGGCTGATAAAGGACACGCTTTGAAAATTATACCATTGTTGTAGAGAAAACTGTGGACAAGAGATGTTCGAGCTGTGGGGAGGAGGGGAGGAGGGGGCAGAGGAAAGAACATCTGGGGGCCATCCACCATACAGCAGCAGATTTATTCCTCACCGAGCCTGCTGTTGTATCATTTTACCCTTCCAGAAAATGGAGATGAAGTGCTCGCTTATTATACCTTACCAAGGGAAGCTTCATACATTAATGTAAAATATTTTGAAAATGTCACATAAAATCTATTATAGAAATACAAGATGTTACTGGTGATTTTTCTCTGGCAGGATATATCAGAGGGGCATAGCCTCCAACAGGAATGGAACTGTAGTTTCTAGCCCCCCTTGCTGGACAGTCAACGTAAAAACATCAGTTCCTCAGCCTTCCAGCTGCACAGCAGATGTTCGTGGGAGAGAAGGTTGAGGCAGAGCAACTGGTCTGGCTCAGTGCTAGAATTCTCGTTCACAGCCTGGCATCAAGAGCTCTCACTGCATCCCCATTTTGGCCGAAGGTATTTAGATGGGAAGGCTGCTCCGCTTCCCTCCAAAACAGAGGAAAGAGAAATAATTAAGCTCCTTGAAAAACGATCATATATTTCAACTTTTTTTTTAAGTGTGCCATGGCATTTTTTTTTCCCATGGCATTTTTACAACTTGTCTGTGAAATTTTATAACCACATTCAAAAAAACAGCCTCTCCCGGGATGGCGGCTTTAACACAGTAGAGAGAAAGGGATGGAAGGTAATCACATCTAACCAAAAACAACAGGGAGTTTCCAGTGAACAGAATGCAATTACTGGGATGGAAATGTGTGGCTTGGACATTGGGCTCTGATAATCCACGTGATTTTAGGAGATGTACCTTCCGATCTTTGATAATGACACACGAGGAGAGAGACCAATATGGGATGCTTTTAACAGGGGCTGTCCTCTCCTCCCTGCCTCCTTCTTAGATGTCTAAAAGAGGTTAGTGAACCGAACCTTTGAAGGACATTTGGAAGGCAGCAGACGCAGCTTGAATGTTGGGTTGTTGTTTTTTAATGGACTTGTCAGCAGCCATTCTCATTTGCAATAGAATTCCTTTTCTCCCTTACCCTTTCTCAGGTTTGTGTTTTCCCAGTGCTGTGCCAATGCTGAATAATTTACAAGGGTAGAAAAAGAAAACTGTCACTATCACAGTCCCAGGGCTCTCCACTCACTCATCTGTCACATGGTCAAATGTCACTGGTGCCATTATTTGTGAGGGGTGAGATTAACCACAGAGCTACTTGCCTCCTTTCTTTATCTATTGTTGATGGTACTGAACTCCAATGTATTTTTTTTAAAGAGCTGGTTGCGATTTCTACAACAAATGTCCCACCTAAGGAAATCCAAATAACTGACCCCCTCATTCCATCTCTTCCTTTCATCTGTCTTCATCTGTTTCTCCTTATCTGGCATTTCCGCCCACAGCATAAAAATACAAATCTAGTTAGAGCTGTATTCAGAAGAAATGCCAGTGTTCAAAGTGATCCCAGTCGTGTTGGTTCTGTTCCTTATTAGGAAAGAGGGAAGGGGGGAGGCCATCCCAGCTGCAATAATAAGGAGTCACTGTGAATCACAGGAGGAGCCGACAAAGATCTGCACACAGATGGCCCTTTGCAGAAGAGAAATCAGGGCCGCAGCTCTCACAGGCGTTACCGAAGTGCAGAAATGCAAGGGTCGACATTTTGTTCCTCACCAAGAGGGTAAAATACCAGCAGCAGTGGTGCAAAGGAGAAGGAGGAAAAGATTGTAAAATAATAACAAATATCTCATTTTAATAGAGTAGACATAAATAAACGCCGTATAGGTTGATGCTGAAGTTAACTCATGAAAATGTATTGCTGTGTGTGAAACCTGGACAGAACAGTGCCCATCCTGACTGAAGACCAACCTCTTCATAGAATAATGTAAAAAATGGAAAAGTTCCTCTTTTTCAGTGCCTCAAATGTGAACATACAGAAATAATGATTGCCAATATCAATTGAATACTCAATAAATGCATTAAATGTATTATTACACTTGATCCTTATAAAGATTGCCCTATTATTAGCTTCATCTTATAGAAAAGGAAACTCTGAGGCACAGAAAGTTTGTTAGAGTAAGACAGAATAAGTAAGATAGAGCAAGACAGTGCTGAAAATGTGTATCTATTCCTAAGATTTGGGGAAGAATTGGGGAAGACTGAAAATTTTAATTTACTCTTACAAGCCTGGGTCAGGTTAACAACCTTACAAAGATGATACCATTAGTTTCTGCCTTTCCTTGTTTCAGTGCCAATGGACTGAATTCAATGCTTAAAAATTAACTTGCTCCTGGGCTGTTGAGTGAGCTAATTTGAAGTGACTATAATTCATTTGCTTCCTGCTCCTGTTCATGACATATGATTGGACTGTGGCTCCAATTAATTAATAGGTAGGCTACAGACACAGGTTATCCTGTCTTGTGTGGTCTTCTCATCCTTCAGTGTTTCTTTGTGCTTCCTTTTGGTTTGCTTTGGGGGGAAGCCCTGATATCTTATCTCCTGTGATACTTAGAAGGGTAGATAAAGACACTGAGCAACTCTGATCTCATTAGCTGCCTTAGAAGGGCATCGAGGAATTGAGGAGATCTGCTATCTTATTCACTGCTAGCAGATAAGTGCTCTCAAAGACCTACAAAGGCAAAATCCCCAAGGAACCTACAATAAAGAAAGGTGGGTCATCTTGTGGAGAGACTCAAGCTGAAACTCAAGAGCTGTTTTTGTCAACACATAAAGTGATCTGGAGAATCAAACTTGACCTGGAACACACAGGTCACTTTTTTCAAATGCTAAGTAAAAACCTGGACTTTTGGGGTAAAGCTCTGTAACCTTCTGTCTCTTAGTTAAGGGAATACAGACTGACAATAGTGCAATTATTTGGGATGTTATTAGGCCTATGAGCGATTGGATGCTGCGTGTTAGAAGAGAGACTGCAGCAAACAGATTCGACAGACACATGGATAGACCGCCCCTGGAATCGATCATTCACTCCAATTGATCTTTGCTTGTACTGATGGTAGGACGTCAAGTCACCAAATCTAATGGGAAGTTACCATTGTGTAGACAAAACTAGGGATGGATACAGGCTTATGGAAATCAAACAAATGCTGCGAATTGGTGGTTTGTTTACACTGAAGCAGTGTTTTCTAATTCCAGATACTTATAGCACCCAAAAAGGCATAGAAAAAAGTGGTTGTACAAAGTCACTGTAGGAAACCACTAGTGGTTGCCGTTAAAGATATTAATGAATATAAGTGTTCTCAGGAGGGAAAGGAATCCATTCTTACAAAACAAGCAACTGCTACAAACAAAGTTTGTAAGTTCTGTCACATACCCCCACCCCCAACCCCTGGAACAGCAAAAAGCAGCAACATGGGGCTTCTCAGGCTCACCAAGGAACCATCCTTGCAATGTGTCACCCAACAAAATACTACTATTGTTAAAAACCCAACCAGAAAACTCAAGTCGAGGATGCTATGAGGACTCTTTGGAGTGGAAATCCTGAGAGCATGGAATGGTTATGAGGTCTTGCTTCACCTTCCAAAATGTATCTTTCTTCCTGGTTTCTGATTAAGTTTCTCTAGCATTCTTCATGGGACTAACCTTTCTGTTTTCTAGACCAATAAACATAAACTGATAGAAAACCAATTGTTTAAGGGTAAATTCTAAGGAATCTATGTTGGCAACTGTTTTAGATAATTCATTATCCAGCAGGATCTTAATCCCTCTGCGCCCTGTAGAGTGTATAATAATAATCCTTACCCCACTGTGGAAAAAAAAAAATCCATGAAAATTGTCATTTGAAAGCCAAACACGTTGATTCATGCAGCCTTTCATTCAATTAACTACTGTTGCAGACAGTCCATACGAAACATCATGCATGCACTGGTGACTAAAAGAATAAAACCCATTCCTAACCCCAAGAAGTCTATAGTCCACTGGGAGAAAAGGACACACAAAATGATAAATAAAATATTTTACATGAAATGATGGAAATCGACCCAGTAGTTGAGGAGAAATACCTTTTTTGTTGTTGTTGTGGAGGGGACACTGTGGACTGAGTTACTTGCCTTTACACCATGTAATGGAGGCTTTCATTTCAAAAATGAACATAACCATTTCTGTAAAACACCTACTTCAGAGATCTTAGTATATTCTTGTTGGCAATGAATTGACTTTCTAAGAGTTAAATTGGTAACTCATTGAAGCAAACTTTGAAAGAATACTAATTTAATAAATTACTATAATTTATTACATAACATGATATGATGCACACTTTTCCATTAACTCATACACCTTGTCCTACAAATTAGTGAGGTTGTAATACATACTTGCTTTCTTAATTCAGGCATCAGTAAGCTAGGCTCAGACTACTCAGGTGTGCAGACATTTTAATCAAAGAAGTTCTTGGGGCGCCTGGGTGGCTCAGTCGGTTAAGGCTCCGACTTCGGCTCAGGTCAGATCTCACATTCATGGGTTCGAGCCCCGCGTCAGGCTCTGTGCTGACAGCTAGCTCAGAGCCTGGAGCCTGCTTCCAGTTCTGTGTCCTTCTCTCTCTGCCTCTCCCCCTCTCATGCTCTGTCTCTCTCTGTATCAAAAATAAATAAAACATTAAAAAAAATCTTGTTAAAGAAGTTCTTAATAAAAATAAGCTTCAGGAGGTAATTATACCACTGCAAAATAATTTGGGAACAACTGAATTGTATACTTTGTTAGGGCCCTTATGAAATGTAAGCCCCTTTATCTGTATTTATAAACATATATGTATAATATATATGTATATTCATGCTGACCCTATAAATCATAAAGCTCAGTTTTACATACATGCTACGTCAACATAGGTCTCTGATTCTTCCACACTGTCTTGACTCCACTTATTCTTTTCCCCCTTGTCAGACTCAAAGCCAAATGTGTCCATATTTGGAGTTTCATAGGCGTATATTAGTTTGTTTTACAAAATCTTAAGGGTTTTTAGTCATTGTCACCAAATCAATAGGCATTCCAAAAGAGGAGCTTCAATTATACGGGCAGCAATTGTGCAGCAGGTTTATGTGGAGAAAGACAGAAATTAGTTAGGGCATCGGTAACATGTGTTCCTAGATTCATCAACACATGGATTTTTGAAATATTAAAGCAATAACCTGTTTGAAAGTTTTAATAGTAGTCAAAGATCAGTGTGGACATTTGTAAACCTCCCAGAAGATGACTGGACAAAATAATAGAAGTAAACATTATTATTTTCTTTTACTAAAAGATTTCTTTTGTCTGATTACTAACATGGATCCTGCAAGCTTCTGAAAGGAAAAGTGTTTCCAAACAGATGCAATTCATTTAAATAAGAAAGGTAAGAGGAGTGCCAACAGAGGACCCATGGCTCCTGATATGACCATATGAAAGTACTGTCTATATTATATGACTAACAGCCAAATCAGTCTGCCATGATGACTCATATTATAAAGATCTGCTGCTGAACATTTCACACCAACCACGTGTAGAGTTTTTAAACCTTTATGATTTTTATTAAGTACTGTTATTACTATTACTGATATGATTATAGTTATCACCTTACTTCATACAGTGCTTCTTTTGACAAACTTTACTTCACCATACAGATATTAATCTTCACACAACTCTGCAAAGCAGATACACCAACCACATGCTTATGAAATGGGCTCCATGTGTTCAGGGTTGCAACGCAGCCTTTTTCTTTAACCAGAACTATCACTCAGTTACAGAGCTAGCCACCTCCATTTGTGCATATGCATAAATGCATTAGGATTCTTCTACGGGAACAGAACAGGAGCTAACTTAGAGGGGCCATTTATAATTAAGACAGACTTTGTAGTTAAGACACAGAGGTACTCTGTCAGACTGGAGTTGGGGACTGAAAACTGCCCTGAGTTCAGTCAGCTTCTCTCTGTAAATCTGCCTCATCATTTCTCTGTTGATTGCCTCTCTTCACTTTGCAATAACATGTGGACTCATGACACACCATAGCTTCTGAGTTTAGATCCTTGTCACTCAGAAGACCAGCTTAGACTGAACTGGAGTTACCTGACCCCAATTCTAAAGTTTCTAGAAGAAAAAGCTGACTGGGCAAGTTTAGATCAAATGTCCATTCCTAGTCCAACAAATGCTGGCCAAGGGGGCGGGATCCGGAAATGAATATATGACTTCTGAGGTGTCCCATCCGGTAAATGAGAGGAGCATGTCAGTGTGGAAGGACATCATTATAAGATATCAGACCTTTCCAAAGGTGACTATGACAAATAATAAATAATTAATAGCACTTTATATTTTACAAAATGTTTCCGTGTATATTTTCAAATTTTACCTCATTTGATACTCATAATCCTCTCCAGTACATATCATTATTCCTGTATTTCCATGAAGAAATCAGAGTTAGAAAGTCTATGGAGCTTGCCCCAAATCACACAGCTACAGTGTGAAAAAGCTAGAACTAAAACTCTCATTTTCTGACAGCCTGTGAATAAACTCAAACACGCATGTTTCTGTTCTTTATTTTTTTTTCCCCCTCAAACAGGATCTCCAGTCTCTTTCCTAAGAAGTTTCCTTCCCCACGACATACAGAATATACCTAAGGATCCTCAAAAGACTGGCTCACATGTATTCACAAAACAGTTTACTAACCAGACTTGCCATGACTTACTGCTCTATTCAACTTTTTCTGCTGCTCCTCCCCATCATCAACTTCCCATCAATTTCCACCACCCTCCAAGGAGCCTGAAGACTCACTGCTGACTCTGTTGGCAGAGCCCCGGCCTCAGAAGGCTGGTGTTCTGTCCAAAGCTGCCCCTCACTGAAGTCGTAGAGCCATGCTGAGGTCCCAGTGAGTGGTGCGGTGGCCTTCCCAGTCTCTCATCACACCGAGTCACCTAGGCCACCAAGCAGCTCTGCTGGAGCTGAGTCCCGTAAATGTGCCCCAAACAAATTTCCTCTCCTGATCCTCACCTGTCTCTTCAAAGTGGCCCCAGTAAAGTTGAAGGGGACATACAAGCAGGTGACATGTTCTGGACATCCCTTGCCCTTCTCTGTGTCTCCCATGGGCTACCTCTCTATCATTTATTCATCCACACTTCCACCTATCCATTCATCCAACAGATATTTGCTTATTATGATGTGTAGGGTGTACAAAGAAAGAGTGGTCAACAGGAGAGTCAAAGTCTGTCCCCTCATTGGGCTTACTTCTGGTTAAGAAAAAGGAAAGGAAAACAAGTGCACAAACAGAATAATTTCTGGCAGAGAAGGAAAAATACATCAGAGAATTGGGGCAATAGGTGGAGAGCAAATTTAGAAGAGGTGATTTTCTGAAGAATTAGCATGATCTATAAATATGATTTTTATAAAACAGACCATCCCTGCAAAATGCAGAGGCAAAGAACTTTAGGCAAAGGGAAGGGTGTGCATATAGGTTTTGAAGAGGAAATAGCTTTGTGTATTTGAGAAACAGGAAGACCAGAGTCTGGAGAATGGTGAGAGGTGTGAGGTCAGAGACAGGGGCTGAGTCACAAAGAGTTTTTAAGAAGAGAGTTGAATTTTATGCAATAGGAAACCACTGAATGTTTTTGAGCAGAGAGCAGAGCAGTTTTAAATGATCACTCTGGCTACAATAGGGAAAATAAAGCATAAGCATCAAAAAGGAAAAAAACATTTAAGTTACTTACTCTTTCCTTCCTTGCACCATAAATAAATAAATACATTTTTATGTATATCAAATTTTGCAAGTACTTGCCGGCGACAAAGGGAAAGATTTGTTGCCTAAAATGAAGCACAGGCCAAGAGAGACTTCTTTTACATGTAAACACTCCTTCAACACAATTATTTGAGCTTACAATAGAGGCCAAAGTACTATATTAGGCACCAGAGAGGTAACACAAACACAGCGCAGACCCTGTGCTCCAGGACCCTTCAGACCTGGGGGAAATCCAGACAAGAAAAGAAACAATTCCAATTCCTTGTTATATTGGTTACTGAATGCTGTATTACAAATCACTCTCAACTTTCGAAGCTAAAATCAACCAACATTTATCATCTCACAATTTCCAGGGGCCAGTAATTTGGCCATGGCTTAGGTAGGTGGTTCTGGCTCAGGGTCTGTCATCAGGTTGCATGCAGGATGTCAGCCAGGGCTGCAGTTAGGTGAAAGCTTGTTTGGAGTTAGTCTGAGAATCGGCCTCCAGCGTGGCACCTTCGCACAACTCTTGGCTAGGAGCCTCAGTTCCTTGTCATGGGGGCCTCTCCATAGAGGTGCTGGAGTTTCTTCATGACACGGCAGCCAGCCTCCCCAGAGAGAGCAATCCAAGAGAGACCGAGGAGGAAAACACAATGTCTTCTTGTGGCTAATCTGGGAAACGACACAGTCACTTCTACCACAATCGATTCTGTAGAAGCCAGTCACTAAGTAGAGCCCACACTTAAGGGGGAGGCAATTAGGCTTCCCATAGAAAAGAAGGAATATTAAAGAATTATGGACATCTTTGCTTCTTTTCATCCATCCATGTGGTAAAGTAATCCTATAGCAGCAACATACAGCACTCTTAAACCAAGCTTGGAGAATCCTAAAAGTCTTCCAGCAGGAAAAGTGAGACAGGGAGTGGGTGGTGAAGAGCAGTTCAAATATTGTCCCAGGCAGAAGGAAGAACCAAGAAACTCTCCCTTCAAATAAGAAAGTGTGGGGCTCTAGGGCAACAGTAGTGCAGCATCTCACTGAATCTGAGTTAGCAAGTGGCCTTACATTCTATATGCTGCAAAGAAAGAGAGAACACTGCCGCTTAAATACAATGAATCACTGATTGTAAGACACGTCTTTTTTTTTTAATGCTTTATTTATTTTTGAAAGAGAGAGAAACAGAGAGAAAGTGTTTGTAGAAGCAGGGGAGGGGCAAAGAGAAAGAGACACAGAATCTGAGGCAGGCTCCAGGCTCTGAGCTGTCAGCGCAGAGCCCAATGCAGGTCTCAAACTCACCAACTGTGAGATCGTGGCCTGAGCCAAAGTTGGACGCTTAACCGACTGAACCACCCAGGCGCCCCTGTAAGGCACATCTTTATTTCAGAGGTGTAAAGTTATGAAATAAAATAAAAGTGCATTTTGTAACCAGTGAAATTGTTATTTTGATACTGAGAAGGCCTAGAATGAGCTAGAAGAGTGTGAAGCTTGAAGCTGGAAAGTTAACAGGAGCCAGAAGATTACTGATCCTGGAAACCTGTAAGATCCGCCTTTAACCTATTATCAGTGAGAAGTCTCAGAGGTTGCAAACTGAATAGTAAATAGTCAGATGATCGCATCTGCATTTTAGAAAGAGCATTGTCATTGCAGAGCACAGAGTGAACTGGAGAAAGGCAAGGATACCAGGAGGTGTTGATTGTAGTAAAACTCCAGAGCAGATAAGATGGTGATTTGAGCAGCAGTTGGTGGCAGTGGACGGATTGTAGAGATAAAAGAATCAAGCAGAGTTAGTGATTAATTGGATGTGGAGGTTGGAAAAAGCAGAGTAGGCTCTATACTATTAAAACATTGCACCGTCATAAATTTTACACAATGACAACATGTAGAGTTTTAATACCTTTCTGATTGTTATTAATTACCATTATTGGCATCATTATTCTTATCGCTTCATATTTTATTATCTCGTTGGGACTGGCTGAATTCATGTTATCCAGAAAGACAGTATGATATAGTGAAAGTGCAGGGACGCAGGAGACAAAAGAGATCGTTATGTAATGCTGGCTTCATCCTGTAGCAGCAAGTGGATTTGGGCAAGATATACGGCCTTTCCAAGATGCTTTCCTCACACTTTATGTGGATGCAAATTCTCCTCTGCTAATGGTTGTGTGGAGCAAAGAACGCTTATAGTAGGTTTCTGACTTAGTGCTTCGTTGCCCGACATGCAGTGGGTGCTCAATTAATGGTCGTCATTATTATAACATTCATAGAGCATTTAATTTGACAAGCCAAATGACCATTTAGTTGGTTATTTTTCACAGCAATTTTATGAAATAATGGAGAAAGGTAATGAAAAGGGATGAAGTCATTAAGAAGGTGGAGGATAGAAGGATTCGCATTACTGCTTCTACCTTTGTCTGCCAAGGACATTATACAGTAATGACCATGTATGTTAAAGTTCAAGAGTCTATGTACAGGATATCCTGCCCATGGGTAAGGGATACCTCTGCAATTTCCTCACAATTAAACAAGATGTTAATGGATATTTCATGAATTTTTAAAGATGAGTTTCATTATCCAGTAAGTTTAAGAAATGCTGGGCTTTGTTAAACCAGTTTCTTTTTTGCAGAATTCACCAAAGCTTTAAATATTCTCAAGTCTGCTATAAATCTCCAGGAAGGGAGATACGATGCAGCATCTTCCAAACTTATTTGATGATGGAACTCTTTTGAGACTAGTTTTCCACAGAATACAAGTTTGGGAAATTTTGCAGCAGACTGTATTTTCTTGAATATCTGCATCTTGAATGTATTCTGTCTTTACCCTACTTTAGAAATAGCCACCATATCTGAAAAGCATAGTAAAAAAAATTATGACTCAGGAAAAAAAGACTCTTAAAAGCACCCTAATATAAGGACCTCCTTATTCTTAACATTGGTTGTCAGAAATGTTAAAAAGAAGAAATAATAAATTTTGTGGGAAGTATAGAAAAATTAACCACTTCTATTTTATCATTATGTACATATAATAAGATAAATGATTCCTATGGATAATAAGATTATAAATTATGTACGGTATAAAAAAGCTTTTTCCCTATATATATTTAAATATTGTTGAAGCTATGAAGATACCAAAACAATGAATAATTATGTAAAAAATTATGTTTCCATCCATCCTCCTTATCTGTTGATTTGTAAGATATCACATAGATATATAGGGATATATACTTAAGCATCAGTACTAATTACAGAAGTATACATATAACACTGAAATATTATAGAAATCAGGGTAAATTAAACAACAGTACCCAGGAAAAGATAAAAGAACCAAAGTACTCCAGTGGTTGGTCATTAAATTTCGTTTTCTAGTAGCACTGGTATTAAGATCAAATCTAACATCCGTGGTTGAAAAGGATTAAAGAGTCTGATCTAGTTAGTACTCTGACTCACTTCTCATCCCATAATAGCTTTGAAGGTGGCCTAATATTCTTCCTCCTTCAATATCAATGACAACACCGAATGGCTTTATTCTTGGCATTTTAGTGTATGATTTTCTAGGTTGGTCTGCACCTTTAGTAAACTATTAGCCATAATATATTTTTAAAATTCTTTTAATGTCTATTTATTTTTGGGAAAGAGAGAGGGAGAGACAGAGTGCGAGCAGGGGACAGACAGAGAGAGGAAGACACAGAATCGGAGGCAGGCTCAAGGCTCTGAGCTGTCAGCCCAAGACCCTGATGCAGGGCTTGAAGCCAAGAACCAGGAGATCATGACATGAGCTGAAGTCAGATGCCCAGCCAGCTGAGCCACCCAGGCACCCCAGCCCCATTTTTATTTGGACATCTCAGCATAGAGTCAGGATATTTTCCACTATCTCCTAAACACGCTTTATGGAATTGATCTTGTGAGATAACATGCCTTCTGAAAAACAGGGTTATAATGAAAGCCTCATCACTGCAAAGTCATGTCATTGGTGTTATAAGTTATCTACATAGTTATAGAAAGATAATGTCTATGAAGCCCACTCACCTTTCTTATTTTAACGCATGAAGCAAGTCTTTGTGCTGATTTTCAAAAGTATATGTATTGTACATTAGATTTTGTCGAACAAGCTCTCTGTGCAGTGATCCCTTGTATCATTGCTACAAATTGTCAGTGCCCCAGTGAAATGAAGATATTGATTTCTCCATAACTCCTTTCACCACCTCCATAGGAGGCTCTTTCTTCAGATACAAAAAATGCATTAAAACCCCATGCTGTCATGAGGCAGATTAATGCCCTGTGTCAAGCTCTCCTTGGAAACTGCATCAAACACAAGCATTAGAACTGGATTAGGAGGCACCGAAACCTTCGACCATCCGAAGACTGTCCCTCTCCTCTGTCCCATATGAGCAATGGCTCCATTTGCAAATTGAGTCATGAAAATGAAAATGCCTGGGGACAGGAATGCACAAATGTCCTTATACACAGAGCAGAGTGGACAGTCATGTGAATCGCAAACTAGGCAGCATATTCAAACTGGGTAGGAAAAGGCAGAAAATGGGTGTGTCAGCTATCTGAGGATGATTTTGAAATATAAGACAAAAAAGAGGGCTAGGGAAATAAATGATTTATCTTAGTGACTTACTGGCCCATCAGAAGTCCCATTCTCCTGAAACTTCATCCAGTATTTGCTTCCTGACTGTAGCCTTCTGGGGTCACTGCTGAGTTTGCTCTTTCCAACTTGAACCCTGCCTTCATTCTGATTAGCCCTTGGAATGGATCCTCACCCAAGGTTCCCTGATATACCTCTGGTTGAGCTTATTACCTGCTTTTGTATTCCCATTTCTAATTTTTTTTTTGAGAGACAGTGCAAGCAGGGGAGGGTCAGAGAGAGAGGGAGATACAGAATCTGAAGCAGACTTCAGGTTCTGAGCTAGTGGTCAGCACAGAGCCCAACGCGGGGCTCAAACCCACGAACCGTGAGATCTGACCTGAGCTGAAGCCGGATGCTTAACCGACTGAGCCACGCAGGCGCCCCTCCCATTTGTAATTTAACACAGCTCTAATTTCAGTTTCTTCCCAGAACCCTTTGAGAGGACTTGGCATTTTGCCGCCATTATGTAACAATGGCTCTCTTCTCTTAGCAAACAGAGAGCTTCTCCTTTTGGACAGAAGGACAGTGAGTATTAGTGAGAATATAATTCTGCCCCCTGTGCACACCAGAAACATTTTGGTGAAAAACCTTTGTTTCTATTTTCTGTTAATGGCTTTTGTGAAGGCCCGGAGGTTCCGAAGTCCACAGACGGGAGTCAGAGAAAGTTTATAAGGTCAGTACATGTAGCCCGGCAGGCTGTTTAATGTACAACCTCAGAAGGCAGCAAGTACTTGTGCTACAGTATAATTGGTGTCTATTGAAGTCATGCGGTTCATTACTGAAACTACCCTATGTAGCGGCCCCCGGTGGCGCGCCGTGATCGTATAGTGGTGAGTACTCTGCGTTGTGAAACTACCCTATGTGCCACTTCTACTGATACCCAGACACACGGTAAGACCAGTGAAACGGGTAGTTGCAGCAGGTGTAGTCTACTCTCGGGTGAATCTGAACATTCTGCAGGCATTCCAGGAAGCCTTTGTTAATTTAAAATAAGAAGTTGCCGGACTTCCATAGTATTCATTTATCATTTCAAGGTGAAACACATATTACTAATCTATAAATTCCTTCCTTCTCATCTAAGACCTTGACAAAATGAAATCATCCTCTGACATCTATGTCAGGAGAACTTGGATATCCCAATCTGGGACAAACTGACATCCAGCATTGGGTTGGACAGTTTCTCAGACTGAACTAGAGGACCAGCCCCTAAGACCATTACTCCCATTGCATCCTATAGAAGTAGGATTTCAGTCCTTGAAGTTTATCTCCAAAAGTTAAGTGATTCACATGGTGAGGAAATAGATATACTCTATTATGTCCAGGATGGACAATTTGCAAAAGATTGTGTTACCAAATGGGCATATCTGGGAAGGGCAACAATACCACAAGGCCACATCTTGGTTTTTTCTCCTAAGAAAAGGAGACATGTCTAGAGACTGGTTCTCAGAATTGTGGAAGAAGATTGTAGGATCTATGAGTAGATATTCATATTCTTGTGTTTTCAAACAATTTCATGAGCCAAGTTCTGGCCCTTTAGGTATATATGCCACCCACAAGAAAATAATCATTTGTGAATTGATTCTCCATTGATCATCCCACCGAACCCAAATCCTCTCCCAAGATAACAAAAGAGATCATTTGCAATGCCTTTGTGAGAAGTAAGAATCCCTATAAAAAGCTCAAATCTATTTGTTCCTTTTGCCCCACAACAGTCCCTAGAAGAATGGCTGAATTTACTTTATTACAACTTGCCATGATCTCAGGGCTGTGCAACTGGGCCAAGGGCCTGCTCACAAGAACCATTGCAACCAAAACATGCTTAAGAAACTTTCAGATATTTTGGAATTCTCCAAACCAGATAACTTTGGACTAAAGACCCTATTTCTGAAGAGCTTTCTCTGACCAGCAATGAAAATACCTGTGACCTTTACACACACAATTCCCAACTGAGTGCCAGTAAAACAAAATACATGGATCTCTGGTATGTCCATGGGGCTACATCTCATATCACAAGGATGATTATAATACCTGTCTTTGCTCCACCATTTCTTCCCCCTGACTTGACCTTAGCAATACAATCCTCACATCAAATTCATCTCTTTTTGTGTCCATTAATCCCTATGATGCTAACTGCGAACTGCCAGCAGTTCTGAATGTCAGGATGTAAGTGCAGGGGGAGAAGTATTCACAGATGAAATTGGACGTGAGAAGAATCATATCGTGACAGGCTTGCTATGCCATTCAGACAGGTTTAGACTTTCTCCCACAGGCAAAGGGGAACCACTGGTATCTTTCCAAGGAAGATACAAACCTGTTCACAGTTCCTCCAGGAGTGACCTCTGGTTCTCTCAATGACTACCAATTATGGCTAACTCAAAGGTGAAGTTATTTTTAAATCTTTAAGTGCAATAAGAACCAGCTTTGTTTCTCACTTATAGGTATATTTGGTTTAGAATGGAATTTTATTTTTGGCAACTGCAACCCTTCATGACAACCTTCCAAGTATGCCTAAAATGTGAGTAAACAGAATTGAGGCTTGATTAAGATGAGGGCTGGAATACACAAGTTAAATAAAGAGTATAAATGGTGAAAAAAACAAATTGGATTTCTAAACTTACTTTCACTCTGATCATCAAAGGTGTTATGTATTACAGTTTGATAGCTCAGAGAGTGACTGAAATGGTAAATTTATAGAGTATCATTTCATTTAAATGAACAGCAGGATATATTTGCAGACACAGATTAACGTTTCTTGGAAATTTATTAACACCTGCTTGTTTCTCTACGCTCCCATTGCTAGTGGATTTTCTATCTATCATATGTAAATTCCATTCTTATTTTTTTTTAATAAAAGGCAATGAAAGTGTAAGATCTGTTTCACACAGTATATAGCGAGTGACAAATGCACTCAGATGTGCTCGATGCCCCACTGTTAGGAAGGGTGTTGAGACACTTGGGAAAGCCTGAGGGGAGAACCCGACAGGGCAGCACAAAGGATTGCCTGTTCCTCCCTCTTGCTCTTAAGTAGGTGCACTCCCTATAAGAGGAACATAATTCTCCCTTTGAGTTTGGAGCTTTCCGCAGCTGCTAGCCAGGGAGGATTCTGTGATGTTCTGGAATCAGTGTGCTGCGTGTGGGAAGGAGTTTCTGTACTAAGCACTTACATGACCCAGAATCCCCCTGGGACGGCAGAAGCGATTCCTCTGGGTCCAAGCACCCATCCCAACCCTACGTGGGATTTTCAAGGTTTGCCACGAGAGATGCATTTGGGACACAGCCCTGTTCTGGCTCACAGACGGATGGGTGATCTTTACCCACCCTCACAATCTTTAGTTTGGTGTTTCACTGTAAAATGTTTAGAAGTTCTTTATTCTCAAATCAAGGCCAGAGCATGGTTCATGATTTTTTATGATGCCTTCTCCCATCTTTAACATCAGAGGTAGAATATACAAATTCTTCCTTCTACATTTTATATTACCTCTGAACTTAACTTCCCTGGGATCTTTTCTTTCCATCCTAAAGTGAAATTAAACAAATAATTTCCAGTGGGAGGCTCACTTTAAGATTTGAGTCTTAAGAAGATGCTTGTTTAATTACAGGCATGTTTTATATACATTTATGGAGTTTTGGGAGGTGGAGGTGGTTGACCTAAACCTTAACAAATCATACTATATGGTACATGGTGTAATGGCCACATTACACTCTTCTTTTTAAATTATTTTTTAATGTTTTTATTTATTTTTGAGAGACAGAAAGAGACAGCACGAGCAGGGGAGGGTCAGAGAGAGAGGGAGACACAGAATCAAAAGCAGGCTCCAGGCTCTGAGCTAGCTGTCAGCACAGAGCCTGACGCGGGGCTCGAACCCACGAATGTGAGATCTGACCTGAGCTGAAGCTGGATACTTAACTGACTGAGCCACCCAGGTAACTCTACATTACACTCTTTCGAGTCTCCACAATCTTATTTCATTTTGGGTTTGGATATGGAAAGAAAATTTTGTATTTAGAGCAGCTAATATTTTGAAGTGGATCAAAATTTTAGAGTCTGAGAGGCCTAGCTCATTGTTCAGATCAGGCATCAGAGCTCAGAGCCAAAATGACTCCTATCGGAACAGGTGTCAGATAAATAGAGAGGCAGAAAGAAGCCAGGTTCCAAAGGCAGGTCAGAGAGGAACGCCACATCACAATGAAAGGATAACCCTGGTGCCCTGCCCTGTGTAATCCAGAACTCTGTGACTCCACAGCCACACTGTGCCTTCTTCTTAACCACCTTAAAGCTACATATCCACAAGGAATTAAATTCAGATCTCTTTTCTTCTGCTAATTTTGCTTCATGTTCTTCTGGTCACCAAAAATCACAGTTCTAGGCTCCTGGCTGGCTCCGTCAGTACAGCGTGTGACTCTTGATCTCAGAGATCATGACTTCAAGCCCCACATTGGGTGTAGTCTAATAACAGTTGCCATGTTATTAGACTGGATGAATAAACTACAGGTCCAAATGAATGAGAAGTGCTTCAGCTAATGTAATAAGCAGGTGGTTTGCAGCTTTGACCTTTCTCAGCATTGCTGGAAGCACTTGACTTGGAACTCTCTGAATTTGAAAAAGCCACCCATGAAACCACTCTTCTGTGAGTGATCACACCGCAGTGGTCAGGACCCTCTTGAAGTTCTTCTTGAAATCTGACAGCTGCCACCATGGCCTATAATTGCCTCATATCAAATCCACACTGAGTAGCTCCACACCTACACCATCCTTCCTCTTTCTGTCTAACTCAGACCCAAACACTTCTCTGAATGAAGTTTTGTCAGGCAGCTGATTTAAAAGCCTGTATTCATTGTAAGGTCAAATATAATGGTTTTATAAAAATACCAGAATTTTAGATAAAGTTTGCTTTTACTATGTGACTATCAGGCACAAACAGTTACTAAATGCTTGTGATGAATAGGCATTGTGCCAGGTTTTAGAGAGAAATATAGAGGACATGGTTTGAACTCACAGTAATCTAACGAGGGAGGAGAAAACTTTGTAAACAAATAAATAACAAGCAGTAACAGTAATAAGCGGTAACTGTAATGGATGATGTGATGAGCCGCCCAGATTCCTCTTCAAGAACGAAGGACACCTTTTTCCAGTTAGCAGGAGTGCTGCCTCGGTTAAATAAACCAGCCTCACCTCAGGGCATGCCTGCTTCTGGAAGGGCTCTGCTTTCAGTGACTGATGGATTCATACAGGGACTGACAATTTGTCTGAAAGGCCTCAGATGTCTTCACCTCCCCTACCATTGACTGACTCCTCCCGGGGCCAATCCTGCTTCTTCCTGTTCCATCCAAGGGTGTTGATTGGTCCTAAAAGCATTCCTAATAAACTTCCTAAATGATAATCTCCAACTCAGAGCACGCAATGGGAACTGATATTGGAAGATAACTTTAATCTGTTCAGATACCTGAAAGATCTTTTCTCTAAGAAGCACTCAATGCCAACAATTATAACGGTATGGTACATTGTTTCTTTTGGAAAGTGAGGTTGTGTTTCATAATCTAATAAACAATTCCAAGACAGAAAACACCTCAAAGGTGCCAGTTAGGAAGATACCTGGTTTGGTTTGATGCAGAAATTAATTAAAGGCATTAATCTACATGTAATGTAGATTAACAAAATGCATAATCATCTATCTATATATAATGTACATAATACAATGTACATAAATATAATAAAGTCAATTTGTTAGTTTTTTCTTGATTTCCCAACACAAATATGTTTAATATTTGACCAAGGAGCATAAGCAACAGAGAAGGAATGTACTTTTTCCCCCAGAAACCTACATTTTGGTGCAGATGACATTTATATATATGTAACTGATAGATTATTAACTACAACAAGGAGATTTGAGTAAAGATTTCAGGTAAATCTTCCCTGGAAGAGATTGCATAAGAGGATATTTTGGACTGATAGATGCAATTCAGATAGGGAAAAAAAAAAAAAAGGAAATTAGCTAGAGTGTGGAGACAAAGCTGGAAGTAATGTATTTGTGGGTAAAAGAGAAACCTACCCCAGTTCTAGACTCATTCTTGAAAATAAATATAATTTTTCATTTTAGAGTGGTGCCTCTGGAATATGTTTATAAAGATGCATTCTGAAAGCTGATGTACCGAGTCTATTCTCTACCTTCCACATTTCTGCTCTTTGCTGCCCACACTCACATGGGTCCCGTTCCATCCTAGCTGCTTTTGGCAGCCTTGACCTGCATATTGGTGCCTGAAGATTGACTCTACTTCTAGACTACTGACATAGGTTTTTTTGTTTGGGATATTTGGTTTTGTTGTTGCTGTCGACTTCCAGTTATTGTCTCTGCTTGATTTCTAGATATTTAACGAAGAAGATGCTGAATTCTGTAGCCATGCACATCATAGAAAGTCTACAAATGCTATTTCAAGGGGGAAATGTTCAGGATTTATGAATGAAAGGGGAAAAAGAAACATAAAGGTGAGAAAGAAAGGAAATATATTGAGTTAGTATTAACTAACTAATTATTTTGTTCACATTTTATTAACCAAATCATTTTTAATTTTCTTTGAAATGATAATTAGGCATTTCCCCTCACTTACTCTTTTGTATGTGAATCCATTTTAATGTGATTAATATTTTGCCTAAAAAGAAGCTGAAGACATAAGTAATTGTGAAAACTCTGCACATGTTTAAGCTTCCCAGAATGGTCAGCTGGAAGCCTGTAACTTTTCATTCTATTTGTATTTTATAGTAGCCCATTAATTTGGAGTTTTTTTAGCCCATCAATTTTTTAAATGCTTCCTGATGAATAAATGTGTACTAGACATTGCCCTCCTCTTCAGGTGTCCATGCCTATGACAAACAGTATTCACTGCCTTCAATGCACATACCTGATCCTGGGTACATGGAGATCTTACTCCAGTAGTTTTCTGTGAGTTCCCAGATCATTTCAAAGCCCATTTTCCAAAAGGTTTTGCTGTATTTCCTTTCACTGCCTATTCAAAGAATCATCTTTGGAAATATTACATGTATGGTAAATATTTCAGTAATTTATTGAATAACCTGAATACAAGTAGGCATCCTTTTTCTCTGGTTTGGTTCTAATAATAAAAATATTTTTCTCTATGGCTGATTATTTTGGATACTCTGTCTCATTATAATAATATAACTGATTTTAAAAAAAAATCAAAGCATTAGTACAACTCATAAAGGACTTTTTCTTCAAAATTGCTTCTAAGTTCATGTATGAAGTCTTAAGGAGCCCCTTGAAACCTAAAGATTATGTCATGATAGTCACCAAGGAGACCATGCCTGGCTGTCATTTGAGGAAGGAAATAGAAAGGCTTATTTGGTTTGGAATACCATGATATAATAGAAGAAATATTATTAATATGTGATTATTCACATTATCTTTTTCCTCTCTTAAACTCTAAGAAGAACTCCATTTTTGCCAGGTTAATTTCTAAGGCTTTATTGTGTAGAATTGGGGTAATGCATGAGAGGGAGAATACAGAAACCTGATCTGATTGATTCATACTGGAAAGGACAGGGAGTTATTTATAGATAAGACCATGGGCTGGCAGGTGGGGGAAATGGTAACAACACAAGCAATATCCAGCATATGCTGAGCTAGAGGAAGAGTTTAGGGGAGTTTCAAGAACGACAGGGAAAGTTATCTGGCTAGCTGCCATGATATGATTTCAAAAGATTCAGAAGATAATGTTGAAGAAGGGATTCAATTTTTTTTTCTGTTTGTTATTAAGGAAACTCTTCTTTTTTTTTTGGAGTGACTGCTATTTTACCTTTAAAATTCTTCTAGATGTCAAAATTATTCTCGAATGTGGCAGTGTGTAGGAGTTCCATTTAGGCTGTGGCGTTAGGGTTAATGGAGATATATCAAAGCAGAAATGTCTTGAAGACATTGGGAGATATATGACTTGAGTTTAGATCAGGGAAGGCTTGGAGAGACTTATAAATCATTAGCATGGCTGTGGCAGCTGACACCAGGGGAAGGAAAGAACTCTTTGAGGAATGTAGCGTAGAAGTGAAAAGCACCAGGACCACGGCGTAAGGAAACATAGTGATCTAAACCAAGACTTGGAACATACAGATATTGACATTAGGTACTCAGGAATTAAATGGTAAGAAGCACTGTAACTGGGGAGGTAGAAATTTAAACAAAATAGGGTTAATAAGAGTGATCAAGAAATGCAATCTTACCAGAATAGTCTGATCATTTGGATTCTGATGTCGAAGAAACAGAAGATGTGAGCAGGGAAGCAGAAAAAAACATAGGCAGGAACTATTGTCTCCAAAGCCGTGAGTGGTGCTGACAGAAAGTGGCTACCAGCTATTTGTTTTAATGGAGCAACTCTGGCAGAACTCCTGTCGGGGCTTTGTATGGGAGATCTGTAAGAGGCAAGTCATCAGGATGGGGGCAAGGGAAAAGGCAGCTAGGTCAGGATTGGGCGCACTAGGACATCATAGGAATGGCAAATTAAGGGCCTCTGAAAACCCACTTCTCCAAAAAAGCAGTGGGAACCTGGATAAAAGTAGTCAAAGTCAAGTTTCTAACAACTCTGAAAACTGGCCAAAGGCTTGCAACAATTCAAGGATCTGAGGAGAGCAGGCAATGTTGTGCCCTGTTCAACTCAGATTCTTTGAGTTTATTTCCAGTACAGAATAAATAAAATATTTTGTTGGAGGAAATCAACTTTTTACAAATAATTTCATTTTAATGTTTCCTTCTGACTCAATTCTATTCTGAGGTCTCAGATGGATATACCAAATTATCCTTGAAGACCTGTTTAAACCTGACTATTGCTATGATTATTACAATTCCAGATGGCATTAGATATAACACTATTATTTTCCTCAAAATGTATAAGATGCTTTATAACTTTATCAATTGTCGTTACATGCAGTATCTCATAATAATCATGAAAGTTCTGTGAGGAAGGTAACATGATTCCCATTTTAAGGATGAACAAAATAAGGTTAAAGGGATATTGCAATTTACAGAAGGTCATCAAAAGAGTGAATGGAGGGAGGGAGTCACTCACACTTCTTCTCCTTCTCTTCATTTTTGTCCTTCTTTCTTTAAAATGTTTTTAGGATAAAGTTTAAGAAAGATACAGTATATCCATCACTCAAGTCAAGAAATACATGACCAGAGCCCCAGAGACCCCTTTGGTTTGATCTCTTAATTGTTACACATTCACTCCCCCAACAAAAGTAACAACTATCTTTACAGATATGACAATGCCTCCTTCACTTTCCATTTTTACCACCCAAGCTTTCATCCCTAAACACTAGGACTGTTTGTACTTTATATAAATAGGATCTGTATACATGTGTACATGTGTGTATAAGCACACGTATATGCCATGTATATAAACACACTTACAGGTATAGTGAAAGTCTGACTTTTTTCACTCAAACTATGCCTTATCCATGTTAGCTGAAGCTAAACTTTGTACGTTTTCCCTATTGCTTACTATATGGAGGTAGGTGTCGTATATGATGATATCACAATGTATCCACTTCATTACTGATGGATATTTGGATGTTTATAGTGTTCATCTATTTCCAATAATGCTGCTGTGAACATACATGTATGTGTGCCACATTTCTACTGAGTATAAACTTAGAAATGGCACATCTTGATTTGGTAGAAAATGCCAATCCATTTGTATACCTCTTTTATGAAGTGCTTGTTCTGACTGCTTGTCCATTTTTCTATTAGGTTGTTTTTTTCTTATTGGTTTATAAAAGTTTTTTAAAAAACATTTTGGTTATCAGCTCTTGGTTATGGATGATTAATATCTCATTCCATGATCCTCTTTTTACATTTCTAATAGTGACAAACAGAAATTCTTAGTTTATTAATCTTTTCTTTTGTGCTAAGTGTGTTCTATGTACTATTTAAGAAATAGTTCTCTATCCTGAGGCCATTAACTTATTATTTTAATTATCTCCTAGAAGTATTATTTTTTAGTCTTTGACAGTTAGATCTAAAATCCATCTAGAATTTTTACTTTGTTGCCTATCATGTGAGTTATGGATTCCAACAAATCTCCAAATGTCTGAGGATATATTAAAAGACTGCAGTGCTACCTTAAAAAAAAAAAGCCAGGTGTCTTAGTTCAGTAAGTAAATCAGACTTTTAAAATATTTTTGCCTAGTTTTTCAAGTTATCTTATTTGGAAAGATTGCTCTGAATTACCCAGCCATCTCTTACTAGAATCAGAAATCAGCCATCATTGATCTTTTTCATCTTTTTACATCTGTCTCCTTTTAGACATAATGCCTACAATTCTGGACCTTTCATATGGCTAGAGAAACATGGCACATGCCTCTTAAGCAGCTACAGAGCAATATAAGACAATGAGTTATTAAATACAAACTTAAGTGGCATAGACATTAAATGCTTTGGAAACCAAGAAAAGTAAAGTTCTCTGATCAATTTATATATCAGAGAGGACTATAGAAAAATGCACAAGAGGGAAGAAAGCCTTGAAGTGATGATGGCTAGATGAAAGTGAATATAAAACTAAGGTCATCAGAGAAATGGGCATGGCTCCTGGAAGACCCTGACAGTCTAGGAGAGTCATCCAGAGATTTTTGCCATGTCCAAGGAAAACGTAAGTATTTGGAGTTGAAATCCCATAGTAATGAAAATCTTCAAAGTTAAATTAAAGTTTGGGGCTCTATCTTGAGAACAATGGCAGGCCATAAGAAGTTTTGAACCGCTGATTGACATAGTAAAGTAACTGCAGAGATCTTCCTGAAAGTGATGGATGAATTTGAGATGGAAGAAATTAGGGGACCAAAAAAAAAAAAAAAAAAAGGCAGGAAAGACTTTCTTTGTCACATGTTAGAACCCCAGGCCTAGAGGAAGACCATGCCTAATGGTGGCACCAAGTGATAGCAAGAAACAATGTCAGATAAATGAAAACATATGTCCACACAAAAACTTGTACATGAAGCACTATGCATAATAGCCAAAAAGTAGAAACATACCAATTGTCTATCACCTGATAAATGATGAACGTTCAAGGAAGGATAAGAAGAGTCCCAAAGGTATGATATTTCCCAAGAATTTGAGATGAGGTTTTGATACAGAACTAATTTTGTAAATAAAGAAAAGTAAAGTACTCTGATAGATATGTCATTAACTGTGCCCAAACTGTCGTAAAGCAGTTCCTCTCATTTACAACTCATGTAATAGGAACACGAATGTACAAATTAAAAACAGAGGGTTAAGAATGAAGACTCCAAAAAGGCTACAAAGTTCAAATGGGGCTAAATAAAAAAGAAAACTATTTGTTCAAGTATGGTTTTGAATTTCAGGCACAGCTTCATCAAAGAGCTCAAATCATGTCAAGAGTCATCTCTTTCTATGTCTCTTGACTCTGTGTCCCTTGTTCTCTTTATTAACTTCATTCTTACACAGGCTCTTTGTACATATTATTCTCTGGCAACTCCAGGTTTGCTTCCTGAATAATCTCAACAGAAAAGAAGGCATCTCTCTTCCAAAAGTTCCAGTAAAAGGGCCAAGAAGTATTCTTATTAGCCTGGCATGATGATAGACTAACTCTGATTCACCGGTCTAGGTCACATGGCTGTCTATGGAGTTGAGTGATGGAGTCAACCACATGTGAACCAAATGCACTGAAAGTAGAAGAGGGTTAGAGTTGCCAGATTAACAAATTAAAATACAAGATGCCAGGTTGAATTTGAATTTCCGATAAATGATGAGTATTGTGTTAGTGTAAGGATATCCTATGCAATATTTTGTACACATTTACATTAACATGTTTCCTAAAATTTTGTTGTTTCTCATTTAATTGGGAGTCCTGTATTTTAACTGGCAATCCCAAAGTGGGTTGTTCTATGCAGGAAAATTAGAACACTATTACAGAAAGGGGAATAGGTGCCCAGTAGGAAAAATTTTAATATCTGTGAAGAGTAGGCTAGAGAAGAGGCCAGAACATCTCTTTCTCCTTCTGAAACTACCATCCAAAGTATTAAGAAACCTCTTCAGGATAGTCAAGGGATAAACTAATGTCATACTGACAATATACCAAATTTGCAACCCTAATATTTAAGGCATTTGGAGAGACCATGACTTATCCCAAAATTTGCTAAAGAAATTCATTCACCAAAGCCACTTTCTTCTCCCACAAATGTTAAAATAAAGGACTTTGTTTTCATAAACTTGAATGTTACATGGGGTTTCAGTGAAAATAAGTGCATCAGTCCCAAAATATCTATTTAACTAAAGAAATCAGTGACAGTGACGTACAAAGAATCATGAGTAACTGTAAATGTCACTACCCAAAGCTCCCTCAAGCAGGAGTCAGAGGAGAATTTGGTCATTATGATCTTTTGAATCCAGATCTCATCCCTGATCTACAAAACTTAAAATTTTATTCAGGTCATTTACATAATCCAATCTACAAAATTAAATTCCAAGTCCACATCGTGACTGGAAAAATACAGGTTTCCAAGTTTTACGACTAGAGTACACTTGCATAAGGTGTTCCATAACAAAGGCTCTTTGCAGAGGGACAAAATATGCCAAGTGAAATAAACTAAAATAAGGGCCCATATGTGTGCATATGTAAAAATTTATATAGAGAAATATTTATTCTCACTTATTTCCTATAGGAATATAAATGTGATTTTTAAGGAGAGGTAATTCTACAAAGTATAAATCTGCCATTTCGCTAACTCAGAAAAAAAAAAAAAAAGAAGCGTTTTAACCAGGCTTCAGACCCGGCACCTGAGACCCCCCCTGGACCTTCCCTCAGCATCTGCTTACCCCTTTCAAACAGCCGTGTGCCTTCCAGGAATCAACGGAAATGACTAAGAGGAGGGAGGCAGATGCCCACATGATACCAAGGCAACTAGTCTCCATCCCTAAAAGAACAGCGATGCTATTTGTGGTTCCCAGTTGCCCATATTTCATCCTCTCCCTCTTCTCTTTCTCTTCCTTCTCACACCTGTGTTTGTGAACCAACCTTACAATCTTTTTGCAAAAGCAAAGCATAGCAGCTAGGGCTTATTTGTTTCACATACCTTCTGGCTAGTGCCACTCCACAAATGTCCAATTCGCACTTCCATCTTGCCAGTCTACAGGGAATTTTCTGCTTTTCGGTGCTTTATTTGGGGACATTTCTTTGCTGTGTGTGGGTGTATGCTGTGGGGAGAGGGGTGCGCTTGGTGGAGAGCAACACGCTCTTTCGTTTCTAGGTTTAGCTATTATCACTTGTGATGGGGCAATGACTTTCAGTAGTTCAGTGGAACCACGCCCGCCTTTCTAACAAGAGAAAAGACTGGGAAGTATTGGAAACAGCCATTTGCTACAAGGGAAACAGCCAACATCTTATTTGCATCCATGCATAGCAACAATGCAATTAGGGCAAACTTCTTAGAGAATTAGATGGAGATGGTAATTAAAGAATTGTGCCATGCATTTTAATGTGATCATAGAGAAGTAAATTATTTGGTATTGCTATATTCTCCCACTTTAGAATAAAATGCCCTGGGACCTTTAAATGAAAATTCCCTCAAGTTTTACTGGTACTAGAGAACTGATTAAGGCAGAAACTCCTTGCTTAAGATTTCAGTAGCTCTAACATTCACTATATTAAGTTTCCCACCATGGAGATTCTTCTTATAGTTCTCGAATGCAAGATACACAGTGGGTTCTTCCCAATGTGTTGGGATTGCAGCATAGGTCCTCAAAGCTGAGGAAATCAGGCAGAGGTGATTCTATATTCAAAATAGAAGTAGCAGGGAGCCTCATCATAAGTTTACTACAACCTTATCAGAACTCGTGTTAACTCGTCAGTGCCCTTCATTCCCATTCCCCACCTCCATTTAAAAAAGGAACAAAAAGATTCCCTGAGTTTGAGCGCTATGGACCTAGCAACCGAGGTATTTCCCTTTTATCCTGGCGGGAGGAGAAAGTTAAGGAGAACGGCCTTAGGGAGATCTGCATGAGGCGACATGGGAAACCTTGCCTGGCTAGGCCCTGTAGCTGCCACCATGAGCCAGGAAATAAGTATTGTGAGTGACATATGTCCCTGGAGGATGGAAACTGGGGTTTGTGTTCCACCTGGTGAGTGCGCACACAAGGCCTGAGACTGCCTGAAGCTACGCATGAAACCAGGGCTGCTATGGGGAGAATCCTGCACTTGTGCCAGTTGGCTTGCTGGAGTGTGTCTGTCACATTGGCTCAAGCCCTCATGATTGGACCCTGCCCAAAAGAGAGGCCAGTGGAGATTAGCAGATGCCAGCAGTAAGAGGTTGAGAAGTGGGGGATTCCAAAGGTCTGCCAGAGAGGGCACCATTCACATCAGGGAATTATATGGGGACGTCCCTGTGTGTTTTAAGGGTATTAGGATCGGTTTTAAATAGGCACGGTCAGGCATGCAGACACAGCCATGACTCTTGTGAACAAAGAAGTTTATTAGACTCACAGATCCCTGGAAACAGGAGGTGTGTCATACATGGGTTAGCACCAGGGTCAGTCAGAAGGCAGAGTGAGTGAGGGGCAAATGTGAACAACCTTTCTTGTGGTTACCACGGGAAAGAACATGTAAAGCAGGGTAAGCAGGTTTGTGATTCAGTAGTTTGAATAATTTCAGCAGTCTGTGGGGCATAGGCATTGCCCTTAGTGGATTGGTACCTGGTCCTGGAGCGATAAAAGACGGGGCGGGATTGTGGGTTCTGGAGTGGTTAGTTTGTACTTCAAAGGTGTGCTTCTGAGTAAGTTATTATTTCAAGGAACTGGCTGATCTCTCCGGGGCCAACAAGGCCCCAAGTGTCAAAGCATGAAGATGCTGAAAATAAAAGATAGAGTACCACCATAGATGCCCATGTCTGAGCTTCAAGAAAAAACTACTGTTACGAGGCCACCCTATTGAGAAGCTCGATGGTGAGCCTGTGTTAGCCAAAAAGAGCCACAGCAGCAGGAAGGGCATAAACCTTTCTCCCTCTCCCCAGATGGAGGAAAAACAACTGGAGTCACAGATCCATGTCCAACCACTCTTTTTTTTTTTTAATAATAGTTTATTGTCAAATTGGTTTCCATGTCCAACCACTCTTAGGGGATATGGGAATTCTGCTCTAGAAGCTGCATTAGGAACAGTAATTTTCAAAATTACTGAGGTCGTTTTCTTTCTTTCTTTTTTTTTTTTTAAATCAGAGATGTTCTCACAAGTTTCCAGCCTTTACATATTTATTTATTTAAAGTTATCTCAGTTTCCCAATATATTTGTTTTACTTTTCATTTTAGTTCTCTTCATTTTTATATAACATATGTCTTACGTTAATGTTCTCCCTTCAATAATGATGGGTTAGGGTTAGGTTAGGGAAGGATGGCTTGTTTTTTCATAAGCTCTTACGTATTTGACTATCTTTCTGTAGTCTTCACATGTAAAGTACTGCTTGGGTTTTGAATTTTAATTAGAACTTTTAGTATGTCTCCTTTATTTAAAAATTTTTGGTGGAATTTGGCTCTGGAGAGATGAAAAGCTGGAGGTTGTTCCTAATGTTTATTATTTCTTAGATGATATGCTTTTCTAACCTGATTCATGTAGACATTTTTTAAAATACTCTTTTAATTAAAAATAATTTCCTCATCTATGTCTTAAAGTGAGTCAACTTTTATTGATTTTGGACTGATTTATGATGACACGTTTAGACCAGCTGGCTCAGATTCCTTTTGTCAGGCAAATATCTTCTATTTAAATTTTGTTTGTCACTTTTATTTCATTTTCTCTAGTTTTTAATCAGAAAACTTCTGGTGTTTTTAAGTTGACCCTCTTTCTGTTTACTATATTCACCTTTCCATGTTGTAATTTTTAGTCTTTATTGGTTAGCAATATGTTCAGATGTAAATAACAAAACAGCAAACTGTGGATTAAACAAGCAGGGTGGTTTGCTTTACATAATAAGAGGGCCAGAATTAAGGACAGAGCTAGTGCAATGGTTAAAACAATGATGAAAACAGTATCAGAATATTAGGCTCACTTGATCTCTGTGTTCTTCCAGCCTTAGCATGTGGGATTGTTGCCTCTTAGTTTTAAAATGGTTGCTGCAACTATAGTCATCATAGCTGTATTCCAAAAAGGACAAAGGATTGTGGTGCCTGGGTGGCTCAGTGGATAAGCGTCTGACTTTGGCTCAGGTCATGATCTCACAGTTTGTGAGTTTGAGCCCCGCATTGGGTTCTGTGCTGACAGCTCGGAACCTGGGGCCTGCCTAAGATTCTATGTCTCCCTCTCTCTCTGCCTCTCCCCTACTCATGCTCTGTCTCTCTCTCAAAAAATAAATAAACATTGAAAAAGGGAAAAGGAGGCAAGAACAAAAAAGCAAAGAAAGCTTTCTCCCACCGACATTCTACTTATTTGGATGGATATAGTCCAGGACTAACTCTTTGTCTATTGGTTGGACTGGTCACATGCCACCCCCCACAGGTAGGTGGCTGGGAAGAGGGTGTGGATGGGGTTGGCCAGCCCCTAGGAGTTTCTGCTGCAAGTGTCTTTGTACTCTCTCTCTTTGTCATGTCAGAAGCTTTCAAATTGGTCCTTTATTAGTTAAGCCAGTTTTCCAGAAGCAGTTCTATTATTTTTTGTTTCCAATGTAGATTTTAATTCTGTGGTTTTCTTTCTGGTTTCCATGATTTTTAATTTTGACTTTATTACTATAATTTTTGGCATTTTAAGCATCTGCTTTTTTTATTTCATTCTGTATGTCAACTTAACTTTTACAACCTTATTCTGCCCTTTCCGTATGATTTTTTGTTGTTATTTTTCTGTGCAGGCCATCATTTGCCTCTTATTGAAAACAAGAAGTTGATTTTTTTTATTTCCTGTAATAAGCATTTATAGTGGTGTAATTTCCTCTGAGTCTTTCATACAATATTCTATTTTTCTTATGCCAAGGACTTTTTTCCTCAAAGGCCTCATATTATTGATTTGTATATTTTTTAATTTACTCTTGATTAACAATGAACCAAATCTATAAACCTCACATATATCTCTTATTTTCCTTGCCCCTGCTCCCCATATCCACGTCAATGCT
Organism: Suricata suricatta; assembly: GCF_006229205.1. Lineage (NCBI taxonomy): Eukaryota > Metazoa > Chordata > Mammalia > Carnivora > Herpestidae > Suricata > Suricata suricatta. The sequence goes on from NC_043714.1 coordinate 37,492,524, forward strand.
TGCATATTACTCATCTTTTTCTCAAATTTCATGTTATGAATGAATTGATGAATTAATGATTGGTTTCCCCCTCCCCCAGTCCAATTCCCACTGTCCAATAGCATTTGTCTGTCGGTCTGATATAGGAATATCTACACCTCTGCCCCACAGTTTTCGAGGGTGAGAATTTATGTTCAGCAAAATTGCAACAAAGCATGACACATGCTTAGATCCCATTATATATAATATCACCACCACCATCATCACCACCATCACTATTAGAGGAAAGACTAATGTTAATCATTATCACATACACAATTGTAAAAATCCAACACTGAGATAAACCATTTCATGAGAGCATAGAAAAAATGAACTAGAACCCATAACCAATAAGAAATTGAATCAATAATCAAAAACCTCCCAACAAACAAGAGCCCAGGGACGATGACTTTCTAGAGGAATTCTGTCAAACATTTAAATAAGAGTTAACACCTATCCTTTTAAAGCTATTTCAAAAAATAGAAATGGAAGGAAAGCTTCCAAACTCATTCTACAAGGCCAGCATTATCTTGATTCCAAAACCAGACAAAGACTTCACTAAAAAGGAGAACTATAGACCAACTTCCTTGATAAACATGAATGCAAAAATTCTCAACAAGATACTAGCAAACTACATTAAAAGAATTATTCCCCACAATCAAGAGGTATTTATTCCTAGGATGCAGAGCAAGTTCAACATCTGCAAATCAATCAGTTTGCTACATCACATTAATAAAAGAAAGGATAAGAACCACATGATCCTCTCAATGATGCAGTAAAAGCATTTGACAAAATACAGCATCTGTTCTTGATAAAAACCCTCAAAATAAGAATAGAAGGATCACACCTTAAGATCAAAAGCCATATATGAAAGACCCACCACTAATATCCTTAATGGGGAAAAACAGAGCTTTTCCCCTAAAGTCAGGGATGTCCATTCTCACCACTGTTATTCCACATAGTGTTGGAAGTCCTAGGTCCAGCAATCAGACAACACAAAGAAATAAAAGTCATCCAAATCAGCAAGAGGAAAGTCAAACTTACACTTTTGCAGATGACATGATACTCTACATGGAAACCCAAAAGACTCTACCAAAAAACTGCTAGAACTGATACATGAATTTAGCAAGGTTACATGATATAAAATCAATATATAGAAATCAGTTGCATTTCTATATATCAATAATGAAGCAGCAGAAGGATAAATCAAGGAATCAATCCCATTTACAACTGCACCAAAACCCATAAAATACCGAGGAATAAACCTAACCAAAGAGGAGAAAAGTCTATACACTGAAGACTATAGTAAGCTTATGAAAGAAATTGAAGAAGATACACACAAAAAATTGAAAAGCATTCCATGCTCATGGATTGGAAGAACAAATATTGTTAAGGTGTCAATACTACCCAGAAAATTCGACCTATTCTCCAGAGGCAAGGGAAACAAAAACAAAAATGAACTATTCTGCACAGCAAAGGAAACAATCAGCAAAACTAAAATGCAACCAACAGAATGGGAGAAGATATTTGCAAATGACATATCAGATAAAGGGTTATTATCCAAAATCTATAAAGTACTTATCAAACTCAACACCAAAAAAACAAATGAAGAATCCAGTGAAGAAATGGGTAAAAGACATGAATAGACACTTCTACAAAGAAGGCATCCAGATGACCAACAGACACATGAAACAATGCTCAACATCATTCATCATCAGGGAAATGCAAATTAAAACCGTCATGAGATACCACCTCACACCTGTCAGAATGGCTAAAATTAACAACTCAGGCAACAGCAGATGTTAGCAAAGATGCAGAGAAAGAGAAACAATTTTGTACTGCTGGTAAGAATATAAACTGATTCAGCCACTCTGGAAAACAGTATGGAGGTTCCCCCCCAAAATAAAAAATAGAACTACCCTATAGTCCAGCAATTGCACTACAAAGCATTTATCCAAAGGATATAAGAGTATGGATTTGAAGGGGCACATGCACCCTAATGGTTATAGAAGCACTATCAACAATAGCCAAAGTATAGAAAGAGCCCAAATATCCAATTACAGATGAATGGATAAAGAAGGTATGGCATATATTACAATGGAATATTACTCATTAGTCAAAAAGAACAAAATCTTGCCATTTGCAACAACGTGAATGGAACTAGAGTATATAATGCTGAGCAAAATTAGTCAGTCAGAGAAAGACAAATATCATATGACTTGACTCATATGTGGAATTTAAAATAGAAAACATGAATATAAGGGAAAGGAAGGAAAATAATATAAAAGCAAGGAGGGAGGCAAAACATAAGAGACTTAAATACAGACAATAAAATGAGGGTTGCTGGAGGGGTTTGGGATTGGGGGGTGAGCTAAATGGGTGAGGGACGTTAAGAAGGACACTTGTTGGGATGAGCATTAGGTGTTATATATAGGGGATGACTCAACGGATTCTGCTCCTGAAATCATTACTGTACTATATGCTAATTAACTTGGATGTGAATTTTTAAAAAAATAAAAAATAAATAAATAGAGAAAAAACAAAATATGTCAAACAGATTTATCTATGTGTGTATTTATGAACATAATATGTACTACTATTGTATTTCTAAAGTGGGATCAGCTTTATATTGAGGTATCTATTTGAAGTAAAGTACATGAAATAAAATGTATAGTAAGTTCTAAAACTTAATTATAATAGTTATTTTCTTTAATCATGGATTGAAATTAGTTATGCTAAAATATTTTTTATATTGACTTAAAATTTTACTCCAAATGTAAATAAATTCATTGTGATTCAATATTTAAGAAAAAGATACAAAACAGATGAACATAGGGGAAGGAAAGTGTGGGGAGCCAGAAAAACGGACATTAGCCGCCTATAGGCAGGAAAGCACCACTCCCTGTCAGAAGAAGCCAGAAGATCAAAGATCAACTGCCTCCAGGCAGGGTAGTATCAGCCCCTCAGGCGCTATGCTAAAAACCCTTGTTTGGTTCCTCTTTTACTCCAGCCTTAATCCCTTGACCGTTTTTCCTAGCAACCGACCTAGGTCAGCTGCCTTGTTTTCCCGCCTCGAAACCTTTATAAGATATGGTGTTTTCTCAATAAAGAAGAAGAGGCTTGATCAGAAACGCTTGTCTTGCCTCTACTCTCTGTGCCCCCTGCCCTGCCTATTCTCACCCCCTCTCTCAGGACCCGCGTCAACTGACTAGCTAGACTGGACAGGAAAGCAAGAAAATATTAAAACAGAGAGAGATAGACCATAAGATACTCTTCAATACAGAGAACAAACTGAGGGTTGCTGGAGGGGCCAGGGTGGAGGGATGGGCTAATGCATACACATACTGCACTATGTGTTAACTAACTCAGATTTAAATTAAAAATAAATAAATAATAATATATATGCATATATATATACATATATATGGCACCATTAAAAGAAAAATAAATAAACAAATGCCACCACCACCACCACCACAAGCAACAACAACAAAGGAACTAGACCAGCCAGGTGGAAGCCAGAGGAAAGACGTGGTTATGGCTGCAGTTGGGTCACAGAAGGCTTACCTGAGGAAGCATAGCTTAAGCTGAACTGAGAGAGATAATATTTTAATCAGGACTATTTTATTTGTCATCAGGTTTCTAGCAAACACACTTCAATAAAAAGGCAGTGATTGATTCAAGGAATTGAGAAGCCCAGGCCAGATCAGGCTTCAGGCGGGTAATCCATCTCTCCATTATCTGACTCTGCTATCTTCCGTGTTGATGAATTCTCCAAACATCGCCAGAATTCGCAGAAAGACAAAGGGCAGCTCCATACTAACTTTCTACCATGTTTGCCACCCTATCACTTCATGGAAAGGGAATGGCATGTGGAGAACCACAAAGAAGAGTGTCTGTTCTTCATTTTCCTCCTTAGTCTTTGTAGGTCTCTCTGCCTTCCATACCACCAGTGTATTGTCTATAAGAGTTGTGATCTTCGAATGGTTGTAGAAAAGGAAGTTCCAAATCTGACCATGAGCAAGCACAGTGTTTTGCAATTTGTATATATCCTATGTGTCCAAAACAGGATCAAAGAGTGGGGAGAAGCCTTCCTTTTATGGTACCTATTCATCTACAAGGCTTTATTTTTAGAGAGTAAAGTGTCCAAGGGACATTCAGCAAATCAACTCAAACCAGCTTTTAAAAAAGTGTAAGAAGAACTACTGTAACTAAAGAAAATTCCTCTCAGATTCTAATAAATTGCTGACTTCAGTTTCTAGTGTTATGAGGTTTCATCTTTTTTTATGTCATTGTGAATTTTTAAGTTGACAGTTATGGGAGACTTTTTTAGGGGATGAATAAAATAGCCTGATATTATTTTATCTCTGATGATCATACGAGATATATTACAGAATTAGTGAACTCTTTGTGACCAACTGGAGTGAGGGGTGTGGGAGGGGAGTGGGGTATTGCTTGCTTCTGGAATAGCACAATGCTGCCCAGACTAGTGCTTGGCATGGTTGATAGAAGGAGAGTTAATCATTGGGTCAACAGAGTAGATTTAGGCTTTCAATGCCCCTCTCACCCTAAAATTCTGTATCTCCATTACTCTATATTTAAGACAATTAGTAAAACAAGGGCCAATAAATTCCACCTGTGGATAAATTGCTGGACCTGCATTGTACGTGACATGCTCTCTCCAGTTTGCCACTTACTCCATGAGAAGAGGGAAAGAATGGATCATTTACAAAACAAAATAATATGTTAAGTAAGCAAACAGGAGGCCATTACACTGAGGCGGCTCTAGCGCCTTGGCAGGCTATGTAAGCAAAATCTAAGCCAGAGTTAATTTCTGCAAATGTACTGATACCCAGAAAAGAACAAGTTTAAGAACAACCAGGCTCAAACAGCCAACTAGGCTTTCCCAAATGAGGCAACCGATTAAGCTGCAGCCCATCACATAATTTCCTTGCTTTCCTCCTCTTCGGCACATAGCCTTTCTCCTAGCTTCCGCAGGTGGACGACTTTTAACCTTTTTAGTTTGGCACTGCCCAATTCCACTCCATCTTTGGTCAAATTAACTCTTGAAAATTTCAGTGTGCCTCAGTTTATCTTTTGATGGTGACAAATGAAAGTATTGTGCAAAGGATAACAAGCAGACTCCATAAACTTTCTGCAGGTCAGAGCAATGACCAATTTTTTTGTGAAGGAATCTACCCAAGCAGATCCATTTATTAAAAGAGAAACAACTCATCAGAGGGTAAATGGTGTGAAGTCTTTCAAATCCATGCCCTGCTTAATAGGAGGCATCAAAGAACCCAATGTCTGTGATGTTGCTTGCGGAATACGGAATCATGCCATTTGACAGCAATACAGGGACTAGGGATAAGTAACAATGGTGAAGAGGCTGGAGACGCTGGATTCAAATGTCAGATATGGATGAGGAGTAATGTGGAATCACCTTGCAAACTGTAAATCTCTCTATACTATCCGATATTATTGTACCCAACTGGTTCACTTGATTAATGAAGGAAACTGGGCTCTTTTTATTCTCTCGAGGTGGAAGAAAGAAACAGTGAGAGCCTGTGGTATTTTTTTTATTAATAAGCTACATAACATTTGTAATACAAACTGTGTAACACATTATATTTGTAATATAAACTGTGGAGCACAATAACCCTTACAGACTCTGAATGCCTACCATGTGTCAGGCCCTGGACAAAAGAATATACATAAATTCTCATTTTGCAGTCATCAAAAAAATTGACAGCAGAATCCTTTGACCTATTTTATAAGGGAAAGACTTAAAACCTCAGACTATATCATTAATTTGCCATAAATAACATAGTAAATAACAAGAATGATGGGAAGAGGTATTGTCATGTCTGACAAGGGGAAAATGAAATATGAGAAGTAGAAGAAAACAGAGGAAACCAAGAACAAGCATGCCTTAGAGTATTATTATGATAGATTTACTTTAATCTCAGAGATCTAGAACCTGGAAAATATACACAGATATATGTCTAGTTTGTAATCTATTGATATTTTTGGTATTGACGCTACATCATTCAACTCTGAAGATGGACAAGTAAAATAAAAGGAACATCCCCAGGCACTGTGGTCATTGTCATCCGTAGTGAGTAGCTTTGTCCCAGTTCACAGCTGCAGAGTCAGGGCCATGTTTCCTGAGGTAATCCTATCAGACCTCATTTTGTGTATCAATACCAATATCCATGCTTCTTAAATATCAAATATCCACTGTATCCAAGAAGCAAATATCTAACCCAAAACTTAATGCAGGTAATTACTGAATCATATATCCGTGGGAAGCAATTATTTTTAAACAGCCATAGCTATTTTGATTACAGGGACATTTAAGTTCCCTCTTTGCCACGTTTGGCTTCAGAAGAGAGATGGCAGCAACAAAAGAAAAACGTAGTGCTGCTTTCGTGACAGCGTAAGAGAGATTTTTAACAATTCGAGATATAAAGGGAAACCAGAATCACTTTAGGATCTTATTCTTACCTGGAAGATACGTAAGGACGCCGCTGCTGTTTTCCATAATTGCAGAGAGACCCCAGTGTTCTGTGTTATTCTTCCATTCTTCTTTCTTCCTTTGCCATGAGAAAATTCTGTTAAAAGTTGCAAATGGGATCAATAACCGAAGTGTACTTCAGCACCGCGGGGCCCTGTACTAGTCAGAAAACCTCGCTCTGTCCCAGTTTTTTCTGTCTGCCAAATTTCTGTCTGCCAAGTGTTCTGTGACAGCAATCCTACTGCCTGATTTCTTGCACGATTCCAATCAATAAATAGGGCATGAGGAATGTTAATTTTCATGACAGCATTCTGAAACAAGCGTTTAATTTCTGAAGCCCCCTGTGAGCTCTCCACTTATTGGACCCCTCTTTCTCTACGTTTCTCCTGTGCTCTCCTTCCTTCTTTCCCTTGGGTTACATACTGTTCCTCACACTTACTTTCTCTCTCAATATATCTTATATATTTCTATTTTTCCTCCATTTTGCCTTTTCCTTCTTCCTTTTATTTTCCCACCATTCACCCTTCCCTGTAATGAGCAGACCATTACACATAATTTATCTATATTTAAGATACTGACATTATTTATGAAGTAAGCATTCTGGTAAGAGAAAGAACCTAATGACCTCCCCCCTTCAATTATTTTTCCCCAAGGATAGAGGAGGGTAAGCAAGTGGGGAAGAAAGAGAGAGAGAAAGAGAGAGGAAGAGAGAAATACTCGAATTCAGCAGAATCTAGCGCACATCTTATAGAGGTATTTAAAAAACATATGCTGGGGGCGCCTAGGTGGCTCCGTCGGTGAAGCGTCCGGCTTCAGCTCAGGTCATGATCTCACGGTTCATGGGTTCGAACCCCACGTTGGGCTCTGTGCTAACAACTAGCTCAGAGCCTGGAGCCTGCTTCAGATTCTGTGTCTCCTCTCTCTCTGACCCTCCCCTGCTCAGGCTATCTCTCTCTGTCTCTCAAAAATAAATAAAAAACACTTAAAATTTTTTAAAAAAAAATAAAAATAAAAAAATAAAAAGTATATGCTGTTAAAATAAAAAATAAAAATGATAAAAAAAAAAAACATGCTAGATTTTGGCAGATTTGGGGTGTTCAGCTTTCCGGTCACTGTTTTGTGACTGATGGTGGTCTAATCTTTATATTTTCACCAATTTTCTCTCCATTTGAAATTTTCCACATTTTCTTTTGATTCTGTCCTTAGATATTCAGAGTATTTCAGTTTATAATGTGCTTAGATATCAAGAGTATTTCAGTTTACACCAAGATTCAAATTATACTATAAGCCACTATGTACCAAAACCACTGGGAACATAAATTAACGGTCATTATTTAACACATGTGTTGAGATTTAACAATATTTTATGCAGGAAGGTTAATTTTTCAAAATATGGTAAATTTTTAATTTATGTTTTAATACAAAAGTAATTATAACCAACTAATAAGATTATAAATGTATTTTGTGTGCTATTAAATAATTATTAAAATTTGTGTTTTGCTTTTTAACAGAAACATTTTCTACATTTAAAACCTCTATATAACAGATGTGTCATTTCACATTAAGTGAAAACTAATCTCTAATATTTTACAATAGTACTTCTTTTGGTAAAAATGTAGATATACATATACCACATGGATATAAGACATATATATTATAATTTTTATTCCTAACAAATCATTGAAATTACATATCTTATACGTTCTTACAACTATCTTACCCCTATCTAATCCAAGACACAATTTGAATAGCACAATTGAAAGAATTATTACTTTTTGCTTCCAGTATTTCATATCAACTCATGAAGTAAATCAAATTGTCAGTTAACTCAGATGTATAAAGTTTGATAAAAGTCAATCCCACTTTTAGCAGTAAATTCCCAAGCATGGCCTATGCTTTGGAAAGTTGGATTCATTTTTGATATTTCCTCTTCACAATGTGTAGATTGTGTGGTCGAGTTTCTTCATGTTCCAGGCTTGTTTCTGACTCCTCCAACCCTTTTATGGCGTGCTTCCTTCCTACTGTTCTCATTGCAGGTGAGGTCCTTTGAAAATGACAGGGTTGGCCCTCCTGCAACTCGTTACTGCTTGCCCTTGGATGAGCTGTTTCAGCACTCAACTTTATCACCCTCTCTCTTCCTCAGTTCTCTGCTCCCTGCCCCCTGTCCCATATTTCTTTCTTTGTGTCCTTTCCCTGGTGCTAACAAAAACGTTATCTAAATGCCTCTTCTTTCAATGGCTCCAAACCTGCTCTAGCTTCATTCATCCCCTGCAGAATTGTTTATTAGTATTGTGGTAATTAACACAAATGGGGACCTTACGCTGTGCCAATGACTGAGTGCAGTGCTTCAGAAATCTAGGAGGTACGTGCATGTGTTACCCCTTTTATAAATGATAACATTCAGCTTTAGAAGGGCATATGGTTAGTAAGCGCTTGAGATGGGATTCAAGCCCAGAAGCAAGATTTTCTCTGTTCTACTAAATTATTTTCTTAACCACTCACTGCAGTCAACTAAATACATTTTCTTGTGGATGCTAATAATCATTAGAGTAGGAAAGGGTCATGAAAGGTATTTAAATATCATAAAAATATTCCACCAGTGCCAGGTTATGAAAATGATAATTTATAGTTCCAAGCCCTTTCATATCACCTCCTTTAACTTACTGTTAGAAAATTTCGTTGATTATTCTAACAATCTGATTAATTGGGAACATTACATACAAACCTTACGTAGGATCCCAATTTCAAGGAGTTAGAAAAAAACAAAGCATTTAATAAGCTTTCCTCTTCCTTTAATGGGTAAGGAAGATGTTACAGGAACTTAGGGTCATGAGCGAGGAGTCTACTTAACTGTATTATTGTACAGTAAGCATGCATTAATCAGGCGGCACCCATAATCAACATGAAAGAATAAAAACAAGCTTTTACGATTAAAGCATTACCATTGATTTTTATAAACACCAAAATAATACCCCTTCCAGGCCCATTACACAGGTAATAATAACCATTCATTTAATTAATACTGACTCATAGTGAAAAATTCAATCTGAGTACTTATAACACCCACATTAATATCAAGAAGGTTCATTAGGATTAATACCACAATAAATATAAAATGAATTAGTAATGATTACACCATCATTTTAAAGCATTCCTATTTGTACTCCTGTATTTATTTTAATCACCATCACTCTAAATAGCAATTAACAAAAGCTGGGCTGGGCATATTTCTGTAAGAATAACAAGGCATATAAATGCGACCCATTGCAAGCCACACACATTTTATCTACATTCATGTATCAACATGCACAACAGTATGGGAGGTTACTAAAAATTACATATTGTAATAGCATTGGAGAGGAAAATAAAACCATTCTACAGTTTGGCTTCCTCTCTGGTTTTAAATTGCACATTCCTTCTCAATAGCTACATTCTGATTCAAGATGCTAGCGGAATGCCCAGCACATAGTAGGAAGACCATTAACTTCCATTGAATAATTTCTTTTTTTTTAATAGTTTATTGTCAAATTGGTTTCCATATAACACCCAGTGCTCCTCCCCACAAGTGCCCCCCTCCATAGCCATCACCGCCTTCCCCCTCTCCCTCCCGCTTCAGCCCTTGGTTCGTTTTCAGTATTCAATAGTCTCTCATGATTTGCATCCCTCTCTCTCCCCAACTCTCTTCCTCCCTTCCCCTCCCTATGATCCTCTGTTAGGTTTCTCCTGTTAGACCTATGAGTGCAAACATATGGTATCTGTCCTTCTCTGCCTGACCTATTTCGCTTAGCATGACATGCTTGAGGTCCATCCACTTTGCTACAAATGTCCAGATTTCATTCTTTCTCATTGCCATGTAATACTCCATTGTATATATAAACCACATCTTCTTGATCCAATCATCAGGTGATGGACATTTAGGCTCTTTCCATAATTTGGCTATTGTAGAAAGTGCAGCTATGTATCATGGAGGCACTACTGGTTACACTTGGGTGCTTAATTTTAATGATAATTACAGAGAACCTGTCACTGATTAGCTATGTATGCACCCAAAACTGGACAGAAGTTATTTGGTAGAGGGAGAGGAGATCATCTCCTCTGTTTCTGCCAGCTGTCCATACTGTGAACTGGGATAAGAAATATAATAAATTACTTTTGCAGAATAATTTATTTGGGAGGGAGATTAAAGAAATAAATGATGACTCCTTTTTTCACATTCTCTCTCTTCCCATTCTTTTGTAACTAAATCATGATCTTTTTGGACATTAGGAATCTGTCTCAAAAAGAACAACTCAGATAAAAGAAGACAAAGAGAAAAAGAAACTATACCAAAAAAATTTTCCTGTTCTGGCTCTTGCAGAATCTTAAGTCCTGATCATATTTAAACTGTAGAGAGCTGAATAGAATAGAAAGTAGTTAAGGTGCTATAAACTTAAAACATTATTTGTATTCACTCTTAAGTACTGGGTAGTCAGAAACATTTCATAAATGATTGACAACGTGATAAAGGGAAAATGTCTCCGAAAGAATGTCTCAAAGGCCTTAGCACATTAGAAGGAAACACATGGGTATGTTTCGATGGGTGGAAGAAGATTCTACTATTGGAAAATCTGGTTCTATTTGGGATTCACATGCTGCTTGATGAGTAGGTTATCAAAGCTCTGCTTCTGTTCTGTTCACTTGTGTGACTGTTTGTCCAGAAGAGAAGTGAGGGATTTGCTGACTGTGGAGTGACTGTGTTTCAACATACCATGAGCCTTGAAAACCAGAGAAGCAACGAGCAAGCTAGCATCTATTTGAAAAGTAAACACTAAATCCAGGTTCAGAAACAAAACACAATTTATTATCCTATTGATCACCAAGAGACTAATGCCTTCCCCTTTCCTAAAGACATTTATCCAATAAACCTTATACACACCACAGCAGCCATCCGTAACCCACTTGCAGAAGTGTCACTAATTCAGCATTAATTACTAGAACTATGGGACTTACCAGTGGTTTCCTGGTGAAGTGGCTTACATAGTTCACAGCCTGGCATAAAACCAGATTCCAATATTTTCCACCTCAATTTGAGGCCGTCCTCCAGCTCTGAAAGAGAAAGGAGATTGAATATTCTGAGCAGTGAAGAAGTAAATTCAGTGTTCCTTCCTTTCTGTTCCCAGCACACAGTACACACCTACAGGTAAACACTCTAATCTGACCGGAAGAAATCCACCATTTCTTTTTTTTTTAATTTTTTAATGTTTTATTTATTTTTGATAGAGAGACAGAGCATGAGAGGGGGAGGGGCAGAGAGAGAAGGAGACACGGAACTGGAAGCAGGCTCCAGGCTCTGAACTAGCTGTCAGCATGATGCGAGCCTGACACCGGGCTTGAACCCACGAACATGAGATCTGACCTGAGCCGAAGTCGGAGGCTTAACTGACTGAGCCACCCAGGCCCCCCAGAAATCCATCATTTCTGAGCAACTACTTTGTACCAGGAATTTTATAAAATTGTTTAAATCTTTATAATGACCTAATGACATGTTAGTCTATGCATTTATAGGTGAGATTCTATATAATAAATAGATGAAACTCAATAAACAGATCAACATCACTCACAATGAAAAAACTACTTTAAAATGAATATCCCCACCAGAAAAAAAACCTCTTATAAATGTAATCATGAAGCTTCATAACTAAAAGAAGTTCACAAACTAAAGACTAAAGAGTAAATAACATAGGTGATAAATAACACACACCACTACCACCAATCTCCTAGATCCACATCTGTGGGCACATGTCGGGGGGCATTTGTAAACACACTGTATCCCAGCTCCCCGTGCACACAGGTGGAGTAAGTGGATTCTTCTCTCCATCTTTGTCAAAAACATTTTATTACATATCAGGTCTAATTACAGAAAGCTGGGCTAGGAACTATAGATATTTTAAGGCTTTAGTGCTATTATGTGATAACACAAGACTTTCTCATTTTGGATCAAGCTATTGCCTCTATTCAATTTGTGTGATGCTTGTGAGAGCACTCTTGGAGATCATTAAAGTGTCTGGGCACTCTGCCACCATCTACTTTGGTCTGTCGCATGGTGGAAGGAAAGTGAGAACAAAGAAAGTGGATAGATGAGAATCTAGATACATGATTCTCCAGTCTAGGCAGAAAAAGAATGTAAGATGACACCAAGGGAAGTGGAAGATTAACTATTACCGCCATCATTTCTAACCTTTAGCAGAGTTTACTGCGCATAGGCACAGTGCTAAGTGCTCTACACACATTATCTAGTTCATTCTCACCATAGTTATTTCATTAAGAAACTATTAATCTTCAAATTACCAATGAGAGAGCTGAGGGTTAAAGAAGGTTAATCTAGTTCAAACATGCTGCCAAGTGGCAAAGTCTGGGCTCTGACTCGGGACGTCTGACTCCAATGCTTGCAGATGTAGTTGTCACATATCAGGAAACAGAAGGAGAAAAAGAGAACCTGCAATTCGTGAAGAGATCTGACATGAACCTGTGCTCCTGATGCTATTGGCATGATGGGGAGGCAGGAGCCAGTAGTCAGGATGAGCTCAGTTCTGCTCAGGGGTTGGATACCCAGGCATCCATTCCTCGTTTGTTATTTGCAGCCAGCCATGCTGGTGGACTCTCCTTCTCTCTCTTGAGTTGGCAGTACATAGTAATGGGGAAATGATGGTATTCCAGTATAACATACATACATAAAAACAACCAAACCATGGGTGTTTAATTCAGTGGGTTTTTCTCAAAGTGAATACACGCCTGTGTAACCACACCTATGTAAAACATGATAACCTTTGTCACCAAGAAACAAAATATTACCAGGCTCTAGTAGTCCCTCTCATCTCTAGTCACTAATTCTCTTAAAGTGTGACCACTAATCTAACTCCAAAAACTATAGATTAGTTTTGCCCATATAGATTCATTAAAATGGAATCACATTTTGTTTATATATATATGTATACATATATAGAGAGAGACAGACAGACAGACAGAGAGACAGAAACAGAGACAAAGAGAGAGACAGAGAGAGACTGGCTTCTTTTTTCAATATTTTGTTTGAAAGATTTATTTGTTCTATAGCCACTAACAATAGTTTATTCTATTTGATGTATAGGATCCATTGTATAAGTAGATCATAATTGCTTTATTCAATACACTGTTGATGAATATTTGTGTTATACAATGTTGGGTGCAGACCAGAGAAGTCTTAGAGCTGTCCAAGGTAGGCAGTTGACTCCTGTCCATGTGGACATTGTTGCTCCTTGTTCTTGGGCCCATGGATTGCCCAATTTTGTACCAATGGAGCATCAAAAAAGAAATGGAAATAAGAATTATGAGTGAATGAACTCCATATAAATATGAAAAACAGTATGAATATAAGAGTTACCAATTATTAGACTAATCTTTGGTAAAGAAAAATTTCAACAGACTTCTCTATCCATGAATATTAATCCCCAAGTAAAGAAAATGAAAAAAATACGAGAAGTAGAAAAATGTACTCTGACCTCCTAAAAATGAAAGTAGGTCAAGTAATAAATAACTGAGACATTGTACTTGATTTTTTATTATTCTAGACTAAGAACTTGATGGTACTTTAAAAAATACATGTTTACTAATTAATAATTCAAATCAGTACTCCAAATCACAAACTTGTTAACTATGAATTATAAAAAGTTACACAAAAAATATCACAATTCAGAAATAATGATTGTTAACATTGGACAATCATATGAACCAAAGGAATAATGGAGAATTAGAAAAAAAACATTTTTGTTAGATGAGATAAAATTATATATACTACTTTTAAATTAAAAAATTATTAAAATTAGGGGAACCTGGGTGGCTCGGTCAGCTGAGCATCCAACTCTTGATTTCAGCTCAGGCCGTGATCCCGGGGTCATGGGGTGGAGCCCCACATAGTCGTCCACACCGAGCTTGGAGCCTGCTTAAGATTCTCTCTCTGTCCCTCCATCCCTCCCCGACTTGCACATGTGCCTTCTCACTCTCTTTCTCTCAAATAAAAAATATATTAGAATTAATTTTACATCATTAAATTGAAAAAATGAAGCTAAAGTGACTATTAAAATAATGCTTAAATTTAAATAAAATGTTATTCACAAGAAAAATTACTTTTCAAAAGTTCTTACATGCTTTCAAAAAAAAGATTATGAAAATCATCAAGCTGTTGGGATAATTCTTTTTCCTTGCACTTTTACATTTTAGCTGCTTCCTATGACATATGTGAAGCTAACAATCTTAGACTTTCTCCCTCCTTCACTGCTTCCTGATTTGGGGTAGTTGGAGTATTATTTTTATACCAATAACTTTATACTTTACTTACTATAAATAATTATTTGATAGGGATTATTTTAATAATTTATGTTTTAGTCTTTCATAGTTATAAAGTTACAGGGTTTTTTATGTTCATTTTTTGAGAGAGAGGGAGAGAGACAGAATGAGTGGGGGAGGGGCGCAGAGAGAGGCAGACACAGAATCAGAAGCAGGCTCCAGGTTCTGAGCTGTCAGCACAAAGCCTGATGCGGGGCTCAAACCCACAGACTGTGAGACCGTGACCTGAACCTAAGTCGGACGGTTAACTGACTGAGCCACCCAGGCGCCCCTAAAGTTTCTCTTTTGCTGAGGCCATGTAAGTTGCAGAATATCTACCTATTGCCCTTACACTTAAATTATGTCTTGGCTAGTATTCTTTGGTCATACTTTATTTTTCCTCAAACTGTTTAAACATTGCTCCCTCACATTCTAACACTGACTGTTGTGGAGAAATCGAAAATCAGTCTGATCTCTCCCTCCACTTAGTTCATGATTTTTTGTGGGTATTTGCAATATTATTTCCCTATTTTTGTCATTCATTTTAATTAACGAAGATGTAGTTCTGTGTCATTTTTCAGAGTTCCTGAGATGCAGAAGGGTTCTCACTGTGTAGCTTCAATGCATGTCTTCCTCTCAGGGAATTGTCTTTCATCCTAACTTTGTATAATCTTTACGTTCTGCTAGGTTATTTATTCTGGAGTTATCAATGATATATTATATTGAAGTCTCTTTTCTCATCATATCTTTCAAGTCGACTATTATTGCTTTATTATTATCTTTGCTTTCTTTGTATTCACTGTGACGATACTAAAAGTTAGCTAGTAAATTGAATTTCTTGTGAAATGAATCAATTTGTCTTGCTCTTTCTTTTTCTTTCTCTTTCTTTCTTTCTTTCTTTCTTCCTTCCTTCCTTCTTTCCTTCCTTCCTTCCTTCCTTCCTTCCTTCCTTCCTTCCTTCCTTCCTTTCTTTCTGTCATATCTTTGCTTTTCTCTTTTATTTTGTAAATTGGCTTTCAGTAGGCTTTCTTGCCTCTACCATCTCCACATTTCATTGCAGTTTTACTGATTTTGTCTTTGAACTTTCATTGTATTTCATAGGATGAAACATATTATGTTCCTTTTGCTTTTCTTCTAACCAATATTCTAATATTGCAGGGTTTTCATGCTGTATTTTATGTTTTTTCCATACTTAACATGAGAAAACGTACTGACTATAAATTTAAAGACTCTCCATAGGGCTTCCATAGGGAATCTCAAAAATCTAAAAAATACAAATTATATTTTCTCAACAAAATTTCCCTGTTTCCAGACATTTTTGATAGCTGCTCTTTGTTATAACAAATATGGTAGGATCTTAACGATTTCTTTCCTATCGATCTCTACCCAGATAATTATCTTTTCCTCTGAGTTACAAGGGACAACAAGACTTATACTTAATGTTGTAGAGATGGGACAGTATATGTGCCTGTGTGTGTGTGTGTGTGTGTGTGTGTGTACACTGTAAGATGAAGGAAGGGGATGATAAAATGTTAAACTGGTCTCTCATTCTCTCTCTCTCTCTCTGTCTTTTTCGTCATCAAATGGCTTATAGTAAGATTGACTCCACACAGTTTTGAGTGTAACCAGTTCCAAGAGGGAACAATTTAGGGATTATAACCATTAAATTATTAAGAACAGGTTCTGTGTCAACTGAAGATTTTCTTGAAATTTTCTCTCGTAAGGTCTTGCACTGAAAACAATATTGTTTGCTATTTGATGCCAAACTTCATATTACACTTACCCATTCTTCCTCACACAGAGAAAAAAAATTAAAGAGATTCTTGAAATCTTAAGAAGGAATGGAAGCAGTATTCTAAATTTGACTGTGAAATTACTAATGTAGAGTAACCTTTCCTGGAGAGTGAGACTAATTCTTTATCACAGCCCTCAATGGGTTTTATTTTTAAGGTGCTTAGGATGGCCCATAAGTCCCATGTCAAATCCCATAATATTCCTTTAGCATATTAAGAGATGATGCTTAAAATTCAGAAGTTTCTATGACTAAGTTAGAATTCTCCCTACAAGTATATATAACTGATAATTTTCAGAAAATACATTTTGGTAAGCATTGGGGGGCATCTAGAGAATTTGGCGCTTGAACTGGACGAATTGTCTGAGGGTACAAGAACAGCCGTGTGCTCCTGTGACACTGTGACAGCTGCCAGTTATTTACGGATTGGTGAGGGCTGGCCTTGCTTCCTAGAAAATGCTTTTCCCAATGCCAACTCTGCCTGTGTTGGACATACGCAATCAATGAATTTCAGCTGTCATCATGATCGACATGGATCACTGAACAATTGACTGGACTGTGATGATCAGTATTGATTGTGAATGTGTCTGAAATTAAAATGTTGGAGATACTATAGAGTATTCATTTTACGAATGTGGAACACAGTCATTGAACCATGAGTCTCTAATTCCCATGCTGGTCACCTCATCTTATACAGACTGAAACTCATTTTCCTCCATTTTTCTTCTAAAAAAAGGAAAAATTTAAATGGATTTATAAGAGACATAGGTAAGTACCTGAAATTTCTTCAATTCAACATTTTTTTAAAAAAGAAAGAAATGCACTCAAAAAATCACAGTATGTAGTGATCATTCTTATTACTGTACTGTAGACATACACCTTAGATCCCCTGTATAAAATCTGTTGAGTGTAAAGGCAGTATTAATTAATTTACTCAACTCACAATTAAGCAGGCATCATGATGTGTCAAACACTCTCTACATAGAGAGATTAAGGCCCTTTTCTTGATTCAACGATAAAATAATATCATGCCTTCTTTTGCTCCCATAGTCTGGTAGGGTGGGAATAGGGGAACAGACTTGATAAAATAACCACATCAGTAAGTGGAAACTTTAGAGGTTCATAAGTACATTTTCAGTGAGGTAACTGATACCGTGAGTGCAGAATGGAGGAGGGAGCTAAATGAGGCAGGCAGGGTGAAGTTTGTTGAGGAAATGATCATTAGTTGACACATGATATTAGAGTAGCGTTTCACTTGAGAAAAATCATTAACTGTGCAAAGAGAAGGGCAGGGCTGAAGATGCAAGAATGATCCAAGCAGAGGGAACAGTGCTTTTGCAGCTAAAATGGCACAGTATTTTAAATTTGGAGAAGGTGAGGGTGGCTAAGAGTAAAAAGCAAGAGCAAGTAAGATGAGACAGGAAGCTGGAGGGAGAGGCAAGCACAAGCAAACGCAGAGGCTAAGAGTAGAATGACATATGCTCCAGTGAGTCTAAGACAGTCTCGGCTGATGCTTGCTGCCCAGTGGGATTAACATACCCTTTCACTCCTAAATGCAGTCCAGTGTGCCGAGGAAGTTACATGATCATCCTGCTCAAAGGCCTTAGTAGGGATTTTGGTCTGTACCCTAACTCCTAACAATGGGGAAATATTTAAAATGTTTAAGCAAATAAGAGACAGGATCACATTCTAGGCTTGAAAATATCATTGCATAAAGTGTACAAGAGGTTGATGGGGGCAAGAGGGGACACAGGGAGGCCAGATAAGAGGCTGTTCCAGGAGTTGGGGAAAGACCACAGTAATGTGAAGAAGGTAATGTGAGAGGAAGGAGAACAGATTTGATAGCTGTTTTGATTTCATTATGCCAGATTTGGTCCCAAATGGAATTCCTATACAAATCCAGGCATTGATTATTTGCTGCTTTATAGATCCCAGGGTGCATTATGCAATTCATTAACAAATTTGGAATATTCTAGTGCTTGGGAGCTGGCGGTCGCGGGATTAACTCACTTGTGGCAAATGGTGCACCCGTAAGGGGAAGAATGCAGTGGGCAGCCATCTTCCTCCTCTCAGTAAGACATGGATTTTGAAGAATGCCGGGAATGTCAAGACGGAAGCTGCTGGAATTGCTCCCAGAAATATTTTCTTATTCCTTGGCTTCAAGATGCTACAGGAGTTTATATCTTGATAAACATAATGCAGTTAAGAGAGACCACATTATGCCTAAGCATAGCCAAATCTCTCTCACGCTGTAGCCGGAGATAGGGAAGAAAGGTTTTTCTAGAGGAAACCCTGGGTATCCTTAGAGGTCCCCTAACGATTCACTGTGGAAGTGAGTGACAATTATAAAAAATTCGGGGCACCTGGGTGGCTCAGTTGGTTAACCATCTGACTTTTAATCTCAGCTCAGGTCTTGACTCAGGGTCATGAGTTCAAGCCTTGTATTGGGCTTCACACTGGGGGTGAAGCCTACTTAAAAAAATAAAATTAAAGTCCTTCATCCAGTCAGTCACTCAACTATCAACTATTAAATATCTATTTTGTCACAAAGTGTTCTAGGCTGTGGAATTATGAGCTGCAGATATGAAAAATATGATCCCTCTCCTCCTGGCATTTATCTTCAAATAAGACATAAGCAAGACCAACAAGACAGAAAATGAACGTGTGTGTGTGTGTGTGTGTGTGTATAGACACTATATATATATATATATATACATATATATATATAAATATTCAAAATTGTTCCTGAGAATTATGACTAATGTTAATAAAATAAGATAGGATAATCTGGCTTGAAGGAAGCTACTGCAGATAATGTGGTAAGAGAGAGCTCTTGGGGCGCCTGGGTGGCTCAGTCGGTGAAGCGTCCGGCTTCAGCTCAGGTCATGATCTCACGGTTCATGGGTTCAAGCCCCGCATCGGGCTCTGTGCTAACAGCTAACTCAGAGCCTGGAGCCTGCTTCAGATTCTGTGTCTTCCTCTCTCTCTGACCCTCCCATGCTCGTGCTGTCTCTCTCTGTCTCTCAAAAATAGATTTTTAAAAAACCATTAAAAAAAGAGAGAGAAAGAGAGCTCTTATTGGAGGTACTATTTGAACTTAACCCTGAATGAAAAAAGAAGACAGTCATTTGGAACTAATAAGAAGAATCCAGAGCAAGTGCAAGGTCTCTGTTGGAAGCATGAGACAAAAGGAAAGTGAAAATGTCTGAGGGGTAGTGAGAGATGGCAGATTGCTATGCAATGAGGTTGGAAGGGTAGGAAGTAGGAACCGGGTGTTGTAAGGCTTTATGGGCTACAGGAATTTGGGGTTTGCTCCAAATTGCAATGGAAACCATTGCAAAGTTTCAGGCAGAAGAACTTCATGATGTAACTTAGAAAAATAAAAAAATCTCTGGCCTCTGTATTCAGAGGGCACTGTCCAGTGCCGATAATCATGAGTTTGTGGTTTGTTACAGTAGACCATTTGAGAGGTGATTATGTCTGGATTAAGATGATGGAAGTGAGCAAATTTGTGATATGTTTTCAGTTAAAAATGAAAGACTTTCCTGAGAGACCCAACGTATGAGTTAAGAGAAAGGAAAAGTCAACTTTTTCCTTTAAGAAAGTGGATGGATGATGATGCAATTTGTTGATATAGGGGAAAAGGGAGAGGAAAACATTTGGGATGTCAGGAATCAGGGGTTCCATTTTTGGCATGTTAATTGGAGATACCACCTAAACTGGTAGTTGGATATGGTCTATAGTGATTATCAGATGCTGCAGATGCTCGTTGAATATGGTCATTTGGTGGTCATTAGCATATATATGTTATATAACATTATATGTGTTATTATCACATTATTGGAGGAGATCACTCTGAAAAGACTATTCAGTTGGAGCTCAGTTGGAGGGAACCGAGATCAGACTGCTTTATATGATAATGCGTGGCCCTCAGCAGGTGAGGGGAAAAAGAGAAAAGAACTAAGGTGAAGGAAAGAAAGAGTAGTTTAAAAAAAGATGTTTAAGGAGAATTATGAAAGATTAGGGTAGCTGCCCTATCGGGTTTTTGACTTTGGAAACAAAGGTAAAGATGATTTTTTTTCTGTCTAAACTCCCCCAAAGTGCTTAAGAGATTCTCAGAAAATATAGTCATGATTTTTCAGAGATTTTGTGTGGCTTCATATTTATTTTCCATTTGAATGTATGACAAAATAGAGACTGGTCTCAAGGTAACTAAGTTATATCTTAGTTGCTCAGCTATTATTTCATTTAATTCATACAACGGCCCCATGCAGGAGATTCATTTGACACATCAATATAAAATTAATTCATTGTTGGATTTAAATTTCCTACACTCAAGAGATTACTTTTTGACCTCAAAACTCTCTGGAAAATAAAAAAAAGAAAATCACAGGTTTAGTTTTAAGAGACTATTTGTCCCATTTTGAAAAAGAACTGGAGGCAAGAGGTGCCTGGCTTTTCCGCTGATCGTTGGCTTGAAGGACAGAGACTCTCACAGAGTACACGCCCAATGAAAACAATCTAAGCCACTATCCAGGATTCCTGGGTGGATTTGTGAAGTCAGAATGCTTCCCATAACATCTCCAGGAGCAGAGCCTCTTAGAAGCTACTATCTCATTAGGTGGCTATTCAAGGTTCCCATTTGCTAAAATGAGTGTAATAAATCTTGGACTCTTCTATCAATAGGATCTTGGGTTGAATGGGCTGTCTGTCTGTCATCTACTAACAAAGCTTCCAAATCTCTCGCCCAGTGCTTAAGATTTCCTACCTTAAAAAGTGGTTCTTAGTATTTCAAGGATCTTTTCTTTCTAAGGACCATCTTAGTCCACTGTGTATACTCATCACACATGCTAATGACCTTTTCTGCCATCAACTTATATAATTTATAAGATAAGCTTAATATATATTCTGACTATTATAAATGACATTTTACTGAATAATTTTCATTATAATTCAGATTCATAAATATTTTATAGCACAGAGACACCAGAAATGGAATCATTGAAAATGTTTAGGTAGATGTTTCACCTTCAGAAAATTGAAGCTTTCCTCACAAACTTCTCTGTGCCACCCAAATGTCATATAAGTTGTCCAAAGTCACAGCTAAGAAATTGCAATCAGGATTAAAACTCAGGCATTGCTGGTTCCAGAAGCCTTGCTTTCAAACTTCCTAGCAAATACTCACTACATATTCGTCCATTTCTAGTGTGCACTAAGTAAACATTTGTGAATAAAATCAAGATTCAGAGAGTCTGGATTGTAGTTATATATGTATTGCATACATACTGTTCTTTGAGAAAAAAATAAAAGTTTATGAATATTATTGGTTTCATTACCTCTACTATGGAAATAACTATATTCTATTACCCAGAATATGCCATCAATAAATGAAAACCAACTGCATAATATTGCAGAAGTTCTGGCATGCTAAATCATGCTACATTATTTTAAACACGTTACTTTCATGCCATGCTTGTTTCCAGAGGAAGCAAAAATTATCATTAGGACTTAGTCATCTAATCCAATACTCCCACACACTTATACTTTTTGTCAAGTAACGTTGCTGAAAGTGACTTGCCCACAGTCACATAGTTAATGTCAAAATGAGAACTGAAGCTCAAATGTTCTGACTTAGTTTGTGTCCTCTATTACACAGCATGTGTCAGTTGTCATTATTGCCCACGTTTACCTCCTCATTTTATATCTGAGATATTTGAAGACAGAAGTATATGACGTTATTTATTATCCATATGCCATCTCTTTATATCTCCACTGTGCCCATCCCTGCATGATATGTAAGCCATTTTCTATGCTTTAGAAAACTTATTTTTGTCAAGAACATATGCAAATTGGGTGCCAGAGAGTTTCTACCTTCGAGGCTGTTAGGTTAACTGGTTCCACAAATATGCTAAAGAAGAAGAAAAAATGGACAAAACAATTTCCATTGGCAACGCAGAACATTCTCAATATTATTGTTTAATCAACCGGCAATGTAAATCTGGTATTATGTAAAGCATCACAATCCTGGTATACATTTGGGCAGCTCAGGGGGAATCACATCAAAAATTTTGCCTGACCTATGCTGCTGTGTTTTCTGCAGTCCACAGGACAATGCTTATTGGAAAATTTTCCTTTGCCTTTTCATATTGAATAGTACGCAGATATATTATGTGTTCCATATATTGTTGTTATGACTGTGACAGATTTCTGAACAATTTTCATTACCTATTACTCTGAACCTCAAGTGATCTGAGGAAATCATTTTATTGTAGGCTAAGACATTTCTTCAATGTGAAAGTAAAAAGGAATTACTTTGACACAGTGGAATGCAATAAAGCAATTTGGGATCAGTTCGAATAAGATGAGTGAGAAAGAAAACAAAGTCTTTGGCACTGGGAGTGTCTGTCTCTGCTTTGATATCTTTTCTAATGCTGCAGAAGCAAGTTGGGTCATTTCTCCTCCTACCAGGCTGTTCACTTACCATCTGTCAATGTTGGAAAAATACAAAGAACACTGTATAATTATTTTCCTTATGAAAAACATGAATGCAAACTTTCTTAGAGCTAAAACTTTTTCAGAGCAGAATAATCAGCTGCAAACTGCTTCTAAAATATCTATCTAATACTCTCTAAAAATCTTAATGGTTATTTATCCCAATAGCACCTTATCAAGGACGAAACAGCATACATCTATAAAGTGAAATATCAAGCAGGTGTTGAAGAAGTGAGAGGTGTCCAATATATTTTGTTAAATAAGAAAAATGAGTCATAGAAGAAAATGTGATATCATTCAGTAAATATTTACAATACCATTTCTGTAAACACACACACACACACACACACAAACACACGTTAAATCATTTGGGAAATAGGAATGGATTTCTTTCACAACAATAGAGGCAAAGAAATATCCTGTATCTTTAATTTTCTGTCTCTCCTGGTTATTAGAAAGTTTAATCTCAAAAATGCTTTTGAGTGTTTCTCTTCTTTCTTAAGATAAAACAAAAATTCTAGGAGCTTAAAAGTAATAAAACTTTAGGAATAACCTGTCTTTGCTTCCATCATGACTACCAGTGAGATGAACCTTGCCCAAAGCCGGGGGGTATTTTGGCAAGTGGGTGGCTTAGCTGCTCATAGAATCCACTTCTTCCAATCTGCTCAGCCATCAGGAAATCCAATAGGCTCTTGACACCTGGGCCTTTACAGCTCTGTCCCATCACCTCCACAAGTCTGTCCTACATGATTTCCGCCATCTCCAAAGTGCTGTGTGGAACTGGGCACAGGAGTCTAGCAACTACTTAATCTAGCACCTTTTCCCTTCTTCAGTTTTGTGGGATCCAACTCTTCTTTTTAGAGCTTTACCACTCACTTCTTATTCAGTCCCACTGAGCCCTTCCTCTCCGTTTACCCCTATAAAAGAGCTTTATTATCACCTAGGAAACAATGAAATCTAGGTCTTCAAGATAAGAATATTTCTCTTAAATCCAAGGCAATACCTACACTCAGACATGTGCCTGATTATTTACTTTAGAAACATGTATAACAGCAAAATATTACAAATACCCTAAATGCTCAGTGGAAGATGGATTAAGTGAACTGGAAAAACTCACACAATGAACAAGCTATACAAAATTAGAAGTTGATCTTGTGAAGTGATAAGAAGTGATTTCAAGGATATACTATTAAGCAAAGAAAGAAAGATGAATATGAGTACACATAGAAAGATGAAAATAGGAATATATATTGAGAGTGGGTAGATGTTGCTAATTTTTACCACAAAAAAAGCAACCCTAAAACTAGATCGTTTAAGCCATATAACAATGATAATTATCACCATAAGAGTAGTTAAGAAGGTCGTAGATGGTATGAAATAAGAATGTTTCTTTTATATTTTTAAAATAGTTATAACACTTGAGTCATAGAAATATTTTTAAATTAAAATCATTAAACCAAAAAGGATCTAAAATTTTAATCCTAAAATTAAATACAAATGGAAACAAATAAACCAAAAATTTAATCAAATTGGTGGCTCAAACACACAGAAAACAATCAAATTACTTGTAAACATAGCTCCTTTACTGTAAAATATTAGTAGATATAGTCTAAAATATAAAGAACTGTCCAAAAGTTTTACATAAACTTTACATAGTGAGTTTGCTGCTGGTCGTACTGTTAAAGTAGTAACTTAAACTTTTTTTTTCATTATTATGGAACACATAAGTAAATAAAATGAAATATTTTGCAATCAAGTTTCTCCCTAGGGGATAAAAGATATAAATATGGAGTGAGGAGAAGATAAAGAACTCTGTGGTGGTAAATTTAAATTGGAGGCTCCTATTTATTCATGATGTTTTTCAAGATATACATGCCAGCTGTCCATCAACTAATCTAGGAGAAATGACATCCCAGTAACAATGTGGACATCTACTACCAAAATCTTGATTTCTAAATACTATCTCTAAAAGAAAACAAAATGCCTTGGAGAGATGGTTGATGCAAAGCATAGGGAGAGAAAATATAAGGTAAGCCTGGAAAATTCTGCCCTGAACTGTTCAAACAATGACGGAGACATGTCTAAAAGACAGAAGCCAGCTTGATGGGTGTGGCTGGCCAAACTACATACAATTTGAGCATCAAAAAAGAATAACGATGTGATAGGTTATAACACACTGGGTAAAAAAAAAAAAAATCCATGAGACCATAATAATATTTAAAGAAAAGGGATGAGAGAGGAGGTAAAGCTTTTATTTATAGAAGAATGACAACTAATAAACTTAGAAGGAATTAAAAAGTTAGAAAATAACGCTTTTACTCACACACCAAGATCGAGACATTATTGAGAGACAGGATATTCACATAATTTCAAAGTTGTACACACCACAGAGTACTTCTATGCCTTTAACCTAATAATCCAAGTTATCATTTTGATAATGAGACACACAGACACTATGTCTCTGATAGGATAGAATGCAAAGTTCAAGAAAGCACCTCTATAATATTCTTGCCGAAATATTTAAATTGAATCTAGGAATGAGGAAACTATTTTGCTAATCCAGAGTTGAAGATGTTCTACATATCAATCTATATTCATCAAAAATCATATGTCATAAAAGACAAAAGGCAAGGGGGCCATATTACATTAAAAAGGAGTAAACACACATGACAAACAAATGCCAAGTATGATTGTTAGTTGGCTTCTGATTTCAGGCTGGGGACTGGAGGAGGGTCAGCCGGAAGATGTTTGCAGACAGTTGCATTTCAAATAGTATGACTCTTATCATTGTTAATGTGAAAGGGTGACAGTGGTTTTGTGTTTATGTAAAAGAATGCCCTTGCTCTCCGGACATTTATGTTGAGGTGAAAGAGATCAAGAGCTATAATGTCTGCCTGTCTGCAACTAACTTTCAAATATTTCAACCAAGTATTTATGTTTGAAGGAGATAAAGCAAATGTGGCAAAATGTTAACAGTTGGCGAATTCAAGTGAGTGTTATTCGAGTATGCATTGTACTTTTTTGTGGGCTTAACATTTTTGAAGCGGCTCCTGGGTGGCTCAGTCGGTTAAGCGTCTGACTTCGGCTCAGGTCATGACCTCAGGGTTCCTGGGCTCGAGCCCGGTGTCAGGCTCTGTGCTGATAGCTCAGAGCCTGGAGCCTGCTTTGGATTCTGTGTCTGCCTCTCTGTCTGCCCCTCCCCTGCTGTTCTCTCTCTCTCTCTCTCTCTCTCTCTCTCTCTCTCTCTCTCCGTTTCTCAAAAATAAACAGTGAAAAAATAAAGTTAAAAAAATAATTTTTTTAACTTTTTATTTATTTTTTATACAGAAAGAGACAGAGCATGAGAGGGGGAGGTGTAGAGAGAGAGAAGGAGACACAGAACTGGAAACAGGCTCCAGGCTCTGAGCGAGCTGTCAGCACAGAGCCTGACGCGGGGCTCGAACTTACGTGAGTGAGATCTGACCTGAGCCGAAGTCGGAGGCTAAACCGACTGAGCTACCCAGGCGCCCCAAAAATAAAAAGTTAAAAAAATAGTTTTAAAGAGAAAGTAAATGTAAGATAAAAACTAATGCTAAAATTTTAAGTTTGGGGAACAAAGATAGGAAGCCTCCATTGTTTTGGGGGTGGAGGCAATAGTGAGCTAGAGAGGTCACATGGAGAAAATTGCCTCTCATACTATTAATGTTGTCCTACGGCTGAATGTATGCTCAATGATTGGCTTTTCCAGATTTTGCTTCCAAATGAAGGCTCTATAGGTTGACTTTCTAAAAAGAGGGAATGCATAAATTACATAAACACATAAATAAAGAAAAATTTGAATATTCATTTAAAATAGTACATTAGGGGGCCGCCTGGGTGGCTTAGTCAGTTAGGTGTGCAACCTCAGCTCAGGTCATGATTTCATAGTTCATGGGTTCTGGCCCCATTTCGGGCCCTGTGCTGACAGCTCAGAGCCTGGAGCCTGCTTCAGATTCTGTGTCTCCCTCTCTCTCTGACCCTCCCCTGATCATGCTCTCTCTGGCTCTCAAAAATAAATAAACATTAAAAAAATATTTTAAAAAAATAAAAACAAAACAAAACACCCCCCAAAAAACTTTAAAAATAAATAAATAAATAAAATAGTACATTAGGAGAGACAGGCTAAGTGTGTGATAAGACTTATTTTACATTACGCAGTACTTATAAAAAGATTTGAGCTTCCTTTTCCAGGAATCATAAAACACATTTGCTGAATCATTTGCCAGTTCCACTGGCGCCTCTGGAGAAATGTGTCAAGTATTTTGGAATTTTCTAAATTCAGGTTCAGAAAGGTTAAGTAGCTTGCCAAGCAGCACAGCACAGCTCAGCAAATTACCGGAAAGAAAAAGAGAGGAAACTCTGTACTTGAATCTTTGTTGAATCCACCAAGGAAAAATTCAAGAATTTGGTCTGGGACCTTTCCTTGAACTAGAACCCTTTGTGTTTTAGAAGGAAAAGGAAAAACACCAGCTACCACCTAGAAAATATGTGTTACTGGCTGGCTTTATAGGATTAGCTGTACCTACTTGAAGGTTACTCAGCCCCCCGCTGGTAATGTTGGGTTTAAAAAGGCTTGGAGGACTCAAATCAAGGAAATGAAAGCTATCCTGTTCTTATAATTCAGTGCATCATCATTTTGATAAAAAGCAGCCAACAGATTCTCTCCTCTTACTATTGGCAATTTCTGTCTTAAAGACGCAAAGACCAGAGTGGGCAGACTTGAGTCTGTTTCCATACTTCTCTTGGGTGAACTGAAATGAATGTATTGGCAATGCCCACTCTCTCCCTCCCTCCTTCCATGCTCACAGCTCCCATCCGGTCATCCCTGGCAGGCCTGGGAAATAGGACAAGCCAAACATTGCGCTTTTTTTTTTTAATATAGCCTCAGCCTGATTGTATAAATAATTCTGGAACTTGAATTGTACCTCACAGCTCGTCCTGCTCAGACACAGGGTACCTGACTCTGACATCAGCTGGTCACCAGCGATGGGCCACCGTTGGTAGGGCAGCATATCCTTCTAGAAAATCCAAGCAAGGTGGCTCTCTACTGGTGGGGTGGCCCCCATAAGCCAATGGCAATCCTCTAAGAGGCAACAGTAAGCTGCTATTAGCAGCTAAAGCATAGTTGCAGAGTCCTAGTGAAGAAGGTCTGCTCAGGACATCAGTAGCATCTATACCAGGAGCCAAATAGCCAATAATCATGAAGTATGTTTATGTTCAGTGAGGTCACATATTCCATATATACGTGAAACCAGTGCATATTCTGCAATCGATACCTGTAAGGTTCTATAAATCAGATCTATAGATCTGATTTTTTATCGATCCAATCGATAGTTGTCCATATCTATTTGTCTTTTCTGCTTTGCTGTTTCCTTGTTCTATCAGTTATCAAGAGAGGATCATTAACTTCATCAGTTATGATTGGATATTTTTCTATTTGGCTTGTTGTCTCTGTCATTTTGGCTTCCAGTACCTTGAAGCTGTGAGGCACACACATTCAGGCCTATGTGTTCTCAGTAAATAGACCTTTTTATCATTGTAACATATTCTTCTTTTTCCCCAGAAATACTCCTCTTTTAAAGTTTACTTTGTGTGATATTGATTGGTTCATCATTTAATCGTGCTTACATGGTTTTTATTAAAAGAGAGAAAGGCCAAAAAGAAAAGACATTCTTTGGCTTTTTCTCCAACTGTGTTGGCTACCTACCGAGGATTGTCTATACTGCGCTGACCCTTACAAATCACTGCTCTGAATATTTCACCTGAAGAAACTGACAGAGGCATTAGATAAGAACCCATCAGTCTACTTCCTAAAAACTATGAAGGGGTGATGGTCATGGAGGGGGGACACTTGTGGGGAGAGGCACTGGGTGTTATATGGAAACCAATTTCACCATAAACTATTATTTAAAAAAAACTATGATATATGAATTTGCATCTATTCTAAGTTCTTTTTATGTATACAGGATCCCAGACTTTATTTATTCTTCATGGTTTAGACTGGATCCTGAAACATCTTCATCTGAATACATAGTCTCAAAACTCATAATCAAAATAAGACAATCGTAAGATTAGCATTTCTTTCTTCTAGAAAACTGGGCTTTTGGGGGGAAAAGTGAGGGCAGGAAGCCATGCCCTCCATGTCTCAGCCATGTCCTATACAATATAAGCAAATATTAGCTTCAATGAATTATTTCCATTTTCTGTAAAATAGTTTTTTATAAAAAGCTTGATGAGATTCAAACTTGCTACACTGGCCAGGCACACATCCAGGCTTCCTAATGATGACAGCACATGTGCCCTCCTTCTAAGTACTTTCTGGTTGTTATAAAACTGTATAAATAATAGAGAGATTTCTAAAAGCAAATTTATGTGGCACAATAATTCTGGGGTGTGTTTTTAAAAAATAATGTTGCTTTGACAGCATTTTAATGCTGTTTTTGCTCTGACAACTTTATTTACAATAGATTTGACTTTGTACACTTTTTTATTTGTCAAAATCAAACCCTGAATCAGAACCTGGGTTTATCCAGGTTCCTTCAAAGCTGCACTAGACACATTCCTCATTAGGCATCTGTTTATTCCAAAACACACACATACACAGGGGACAGAATTAGATAACACTTTTTTGGCTTACTAAGTGGGTTAGACTTAGTAAATATGGTACTCGCTTTTCAACTGATTCTGCCATATGTCAGCAAACTTATTGTTTTTAGCAGGGATTTTTCTTGTGATAATTTACAAGTTGTTTTTCTTCTTTTGTTCTTTTCATGAAGATACAAGTCCTTAAAATTTAAGGGGAAATAACACATAAAAGAAATTGATCTGCAAAACGGGAACGCCAGAGACCAAATGGCTGCTGTAGAATTAAAAGGTGCACGACATTTTACCACCAAAAAAAAATTTTTTTTTTTTTACAACGAGGGTGGAAGGAGAGTGGAACTCCGTCTTCTGCTGTGGCTTCTCAGTCCCAGCCCCAGCTGGGAGCGCATCTGTACAGGAGAAACAGCACACAGTGGAAGAAGTTCATTTCTCAGGAAGAGACACAGAACAGAGACCCCAGGGTCAGAGGAGTTTCCAATAAAGCCATCTCGTTCTGAACTCTGCCCTCGGCCAGGATCATAGTAGGACCTTTTGCACAGTGCTTTTTCTATAGATTATACTAGTAGGGCTTACTGTATTTTGTTTCTGGCACTGCCTACCTGCATGCCCTAGGCAGGCTACCTAGCCTCTCTAAGCCTCAGTCATCCCAAAAAACAAGTAAATAGCATAGTGTGTCTAGTAAGTGCCTGATTTTCATTATTATGGGTCAGAGCTAGGTTTTACATATCTTCTTTTGAAGAGAGTAAGCTCCTTGAAAGAAGGGCTCTGTTTGCTTCACATTTAGTTCTCTAGGGCCCTTTCCAGTGCACCAGAACATAATGGGCAGTTAGTAAATGTTTGTTGAATGAATTGGTGAATGCATAGGAGACTGAATCCATAATAAACTATCACATTACTTGTATTTGACTCCCAAATCAACCTTGTGAATTATTCTTTCCTACATGTTACAAATGAGAAAGTCGAAGCCCCCAAAAGTTCCATGACTTAGGCAAGCATATAAAACTAGTCAATCATAAGATTAGCATTTTACTTAAACTGAGACTCAAAGCCAAGTCCAATCATTACTCTTCGTTACCAAAGAGAAGTTCCTAAAATGGTATCAAAGATGAACATTTACTCCATTTGTC
>NC_043714.1:37523530-37529508 GCF_006229205.1 Suricata suricatta
ACCCACCAAATTAACTTACATTAGCTATAAGAAAGTATGTAAAATTTGAGTTATGTGTCCTATACTTGATGTGAAGTGTTCATATGTGTCTTAGATGCAGTTAATATTTAAGAGTAATAGGGGTGCCTGGGTGGCTAGTCGGTTAAGCATTTGACTTCCGCTCAGGTCACGATCTCACGGCTCATGGGTTCGAGCCCTGCGTTGGGCTCTGTGCTGACAGCTAGCTCAGAGCCTGGAGCCTGTTTCAGATTCTGTGTCTCCCTCTCTCTCTCTGCCCCTCCCCTGCCCGCACTCTTTCTCTCCCTGTCTCAAAAATAAATAAACATTAAAAGAAATTTTTTTAAATATTCAAGAGTAATAAACTCAGTTTTTAAACCATTTTATTATTCTTTCTTCATTGTTGAAGTATAGGTGACACACAATGTTACATTAGTTTCAGGTGCACAATGTGGTGACCTGACAAGTTTATACATAATGCTACACTCACTCCATACAAGAGTAGCTACCCTCTATCACCATACATTAAAGCATAATGACAACACCATTGATTATATCCCTTGTGCTGCAATTTTTCTTCCCATGTCTTCCTCATTCCATAACTGAAAATGGGTACCTTCCACTCCTCTTCAACCATTTTACCACCCCACCCCGCCCACAACCATCAGCTTGTTCTCTATATTAATGGGTCTGCTTGTTTATTTGTTTTGGCATTTTTTAGATTTACATATAAGTGAAATCATGGGTTATTTGTCTTTGTCTCACTTATTTCACTTAACATAAGAGCTTCTAGGTCCATTCATGTTGTCACAATGGCAAGATCGCATTCTTTTTTATGGCTGGATAACATTCCAGAGTATATGTCTGTATACATACACTACAGCTATACCCATTCATCTATCAATATCCACTTAGGTTGTTTCCATACCTTGACTATTGTGAATAATGTTTCAATGAACATGGGATGCACATATCTTTTCAAATTAGTGTTTTCATCTCCTTCAGGTAAATACCCACTAGTGGAATTACTGAATCATATGGTATTTTTATTTTTAATTTTTTTGAGAAAACCTCATACTGGGTTGTTTTTCTTTTGGTTGTTATTTATTTATTTTGAGAGAGGGAGAGAGGAGGGAGAGAGTGCCCTTGTGTGTGAGTGGGGAAGGGCAGAGAGAACCCCAAGCAGGCTCCTCACAATCAGTGCAAAACCCAATGTGGAGCTTGAACTCCTGAACTGTGAGATTATGACCTGGGTAGAAATCAAGAGTCAGACACTTAATGGACTGAGCCACCCAGGCTCCCACATACTATTTTCCACAATTACTGTGGAAAATACAATGTACATTCTCACTAACAGTGTACAAGAGTTTCTTTTTCTCCATATCTTCATCAACACTTCATATTTCTTGTCTTTTTTATTCTAGCCATTCTGACAGGTGTAAGGTGATACCTTGTGGTTTTGATTTGCATTTCCCTGATGATCAGTGATGTTGAGCAACTTTTCATGTGTTTGTCGGCCATCTGTATGCCTTTTTTGGAAATATACCTCTTTAGAGCCTCAGGCTCTTTTTTTAATTGAATTATTTATTCTATTTGTGCTGAATTGTGTAAGTTCCTTATATATTTTGGATATTAGCCCTTTTGGACATATCATTTACAAATTATCTTCTCACTAGTTTGCCTTATTGTTTTGTTAATGGTTTCCTTTGCTGTGCAAAAATTTTTCTTCTGGAGGAGTCCTATACACGAATATTTTATTGAGCACTTGCTATATACTACTCAACACTGATTAAATTTTTTACACAGCATCTCATTCATTATAGATAAAGAATAGGAAGTTTCAGAATGAGAAATGCAGTCCAGAGTACAGGTGTTTTGTCTCTTAAGAAAGAAAGAAGGAAAGAAAGAAAGAGTGTATAATTCCTTTGCTCCTACAAAGGAGGTGTCGGCCACAAACGGCCTTGAGTACTCAGGACAAATCATGACCAGTGGCCTTCTTAAGGTAGGATTTACCGTTGAAGCTCTAGACAGCCTTCCTTCCTACCTCAGCATTCTTTCCAGCCCTTTAAGTACCAGTGCCTAAACTTTTCTTCCTCTATCTAAACAGATGTAATATTATCACAAATGGTCAGAGAAATTGATTGTCCACTGACACTCAATTTCACAGTGAAAATTCAGATATCCTAATTTCCAGGTAAGTTTCCTTTCTATCATACTGCAGAAAGTTAATTACTATAAGCCAGTTTTGCCTAAACCCAGCCCAATTATGCAATTCTATGGAGATTTTCCAACTGCCTACTATGTACTAGTCCATCTGCTAGTCGCTGGAGTTGAGTAAATATAAATAAGTCTCTAAGGGATGTGGCCTGCCCTACCAGAGAAAAATGCAGGCAATAATTACGATATGGAGTGATGAGTTTAATGATGAGATAGCCCAAGGAAGCATAAGTTCTTGAAACTTAGAAAATACATCAAGTTAGGAAATCAAGAAAGGGTTCAAGTAGCATTTGAGAATAAGTAGAGAATGGAACATTTGAGATAACATTCTAAGTGGAGGAAATGTATAAGCAAGATATGGAAAGTTCCAGATATGTGTAAGAAGGGAGAGTGGTTCAATTTCACTGCCGGATGGGGTGTATGCTGAGGGGTAATAGCAATGCTCGTGAAAAGAATTAAAACCTACTTTTGGCCTCCACACCAGGCTGAGGGATTTAAGTTTCATTCTATATGCTTGTGTTTCCTGAAGTGTGAGGCCAGGATGACTAGTGGTTAAAATATATTTTAAAGAGCACACAGATTGATTTCGTGTAATATTTAACCATAGGGAGAGAACATTATTCCATTCTTAGGATCACATTAAGGAGAACATTTCCATTAGGCACTAAATGTTAAAACACATCTTTGAGAATCATTAGCATCCCTTTGTAAGAAAAAAAACACTGAGGATTTCAGGATCAGAGTTTTTAGCAGCAATGTGTCCAGAATTGAAGAATCTGTTTCGTTCAAGTCCTGTTTGTCTTAATATCCATCTTCTGTTTATGGCAATTGATACTGGTTTTTCTGCTACAGTATTAGCATTGTTTTTCCCCTAATTATTACATAGATCTAGTTCAGTTTTTAAAAAGTGAACATGTAAAGAAAATTATTGATTAATTCACAGTGTGGGCAGAGTGCAGAAATGGAAAAAAGAAAGTGTTATATGAATAGCTAAACTTTAGGGAAAAGTCTATAGGCCAACGTGCTGCATCAAGGAAGCCCACATCAGAGACCATTTCAGAGAAATGGACAATTATGTCAAGTGCTGCAAGAGGTCAAAAAGGACTTGGTTTGGGGCACCTGGGTGGCTCAATCAGTTGAGCAACCGACTTCAGCTCAGGTCACAATCTCATGGTTTGTGGGTTCAAGTCCATGTCAAGCTCTGTGCTGACAGCTCAGGGCCTGAAACCTGCTTCAGATTGTGTCTCCCTCTCTCTCTGCCCTTCTCCTATTCATGCTCTGTCTCTCTCCGTCTCTCAATAATAAATAAAAATGTGAAAAAAATAAAAGCACTTGGTTTTTCAAAGGGCACTGGTGACCTCTGAGAGCTTCCATAGTAGATGTGGATGGAAACAAAACTAAGCAAGGATTAAATTGGCAGTGAAGAGATGGACATGACCTAGATAACTATGAACTACATTTGGAAAGAACGTGTGGTGCTTCAGAAGCCTTCCTCATATTATTTCTGGGTTGGTTAAATGAATAGTCAGTATGTAAATCTGTGAAGGCAGTTGCTTACCTGAGATTCAATTTATGTTGATGATATTTTTAAAAAATGTAACCTACTTCTCTTCTTCTTCTTCTACTTCTTCTCTTGAGTAGAGCTTTTAAATATAAAGAAAACATTTGTCTGATCTGACCACAACTTCTACGCAAACCTATGTCAAAATATACCATCAATACACTCACCAGTTAAAAAAAAGTCCATGAAGTAACTACTATTATTACTCTCATGTTTAAAGTTAGAACATGAGAATCGGGGAAGTTTATTTAACCTACCTAGGTGACATTGACACAGTAGAACACATATTTAATTCTCAAGCAATATGGTGGAGTCCACACTCCTGATGCCAATGTGTGCTGTCCCTGTAATACCTAAAAAGTAAATAATAAGCATATAATATGATTTGTCCAAGATGAAGGAATCAGTTTCAGAAATATGTTGTAACTTCAAAAATGTTCTATCATATGATGGCTCTTACAAAGGAAAGTGATTTATTTTGGTTAGTTACCCTATACTTATCAAGTCCTAGAATATCTGTTTATCAGTTTCTTTTTTCTTAAACTTCTTCCCAGGCCCAGGTGAAGAACCATATCCTTTATGAAGCTGCCCCTGACTCTCTTCCTTTTCTAAATGTCTACAGTGTTCATGGCCTTTGCCCCACCATAGCCCAGTTAGTATGTATTTTGCATTTTTTGTATGCTGTGACTCCTAGAAATCTTGTAAAGTTTTATATGTCTCCATTATAATGAGAACTTAACAACTTATTTCATGGAATACACCAAAGATCCAAGACCAAATTAAAGTCCACACCCAAAGTAAAAACTTTTGAAGATCTTTTATCCAAGACTTCATTTTGTACTTGGCTTGATACTCATGATCTCAGCTCTCCTAGCATTTCCACATCCCAAGCCAGGCTGCACTGAATTCTCTAAAGCAGAAGCAAGCTTATTCAATCAGCTATAAATATAAATGTTTACTGGAACACAAACCAGGAGGAGCCTAGGAAAAAAGTAAATATTGTAAATAATTGCAATTATTTTTCTTCTCCACGGCTCATTTCTCAGAATCAAATATTTAAATACTATTTTAACTGATATTTCAGATAGCCAGGTTAAACAGCTCTAAAGATAGAAGAATACTAAACTAGATCTGAGAGAGAGAGAGAGAGAGAGAGAGGACATCAGGGAATGCACATTAAAACCCAAAGTCACCAGCATGAATTTTCTATTATCCAATTATGACATTGCAATGTATCTATATGACTGTATGTCTGTCACCTCCGCAAGACTGGGGACACCTCACAAACAAGGACTGTGTCTTTGCATGTCAAAAGATTCATCTTGAATGGTTGTGTCCAACACTAACATCCGCACCCCATCGTGTGTCCCTCCTGGACAGTAACAATGGCTGACGTCCACTTAATGTTTACCATAAGTTGATCTCTAAGTGCTTTATAAGTACTAATTCACTTGTCTTTTCAAAATCCATCCGTTAAGCATTCCCATTTTATGGATGAGGCGAGGAGACACAGAGAGGTAAAGAAGACTGCCAAAGCCGCACCAGAATTTGAAAACAGGCCGTCCTGCCCCAGTCTGCACATCCTTAATCACCACCCTGCAATGCGTCAGTCAGAACAATAGTGGTGATTAGAAAAAGCCTGCAGAAATTTAGAATTCTGAACTAAAACCTCTGTGCTTTTCATAAGGGCCTCAGGTGAATCTGATGCAGATGGCATGAGAACCATACACTGAAAAGCACAGTTTTAGGTAACAGTCAGAAGCATTTTTAAGAATTGGTTTTTTTTTGTTTGCTGTTACAGTTCACCAACCGTTTCCATATATATCATCTCATTTCGTCCTCATAACAACCCTACGAAGTAAGTATTACTGTTTCCCATGCTTTTGGATGAGAAAGGAATGTCTCAGAAACTTCCTCATGAGCACACTGCTGTCAAACATAGATTTTTTTCAGTCATAAACCCTGTGCTCTTCCCACGACATTGACCCCCTAACTGACCTTTCTGGTTCTGCTTCTGCCTTTTTGAAGTTCATAATCCACCCAATAAACCAAGGATCTCCTTAAAGCGTAAATCCCCTGATGTCATTGCCAATGGATTCTCATTACATTTAGTGAGAATCTAAATACCTCCCACGGCCTGCGAGGCCCCACATGGTGTGCCCCCTACCTTCCTGCCTCACCTCATCTCCCATCCCCTCCGTCC